>NW_020645971.1:5303669-5605781 GCF_003573695.1 Papaver somniferum | reverse complement strand
TTTATTTATTTTTTTTTTTGTTCTTCTTTACGTTTTTGGGTTTTTGTCTTTTCCTTACAGAATTTGGAATTTGGAGCGAAAGAAATTTTTCCAAAGCTTTTGGTGAATACTTAAAGACTTGGAGTAAAAGGCAAAGCGAAAGGATCGAAAGAAGAAGAAATATTTTTTTTATTTTATAAAAAAAGAGAGAAAAAAAAAGAGAGACATTTTTAATTTTTTTTAGACTTTCCTTTTCTTTTGCACTTTATTTTTGGACTTTGGACTTTAAACTTTGGGACATTATTTTTAAACCCTGCGGAAGGGTAGTTTAAATATTAAACTGTTTGCAGAGAAGGACGGTGATTACGATATCACCTCGTCCCCTCGGGTTCGTACATGACATAGGAGTCGTGGCCCGAGTCGACTACAACGGTTCATCCCCCGTCTGGAACGGGAGGTAAGTTTGTCGAAACAATCGCGAATCCCCTGTCAGCGAGTTACTGTCTTCCTTCGTGTGAATATATGTCGAGGAACTGAAAACGGCTGCTTTAATTTCCTAGTAAATGGCAAGGACTGGCCATACAAGATAAGGGTTCGGATTTCATAACCGTTCTCTTCTTGCCCGCCTTAAGAAAACGATACCAAACGCGAACCTAAGATTAAAATACTGACTAGAACGAGACCTATAGGGTAACGAGCTTAATAGGAAAGTCGTTCGAAAAATATTGGTTACTCTTTTAAGCATACTTCGAAGTTCATAATGGTTTATGTGAGTTGACTGCGTGACTGCGCCGCCTTGTAATGCGGTGAGGCCTTGGGTATCAAAGCTCCAAGCAGCTTCCTTCGCCTCTATTCAACTTACTTTGACTCGGATTGATTCTATAGGGGTTTGCTTAAATTGTAACGAATTCCCTTTCGAAGGATTAGAAGCTGGTCTAGAAACAATCTAAGTGGATCCATCATGCTTTTTGTTTGCTAGAAATCAGTAGGTTTGTTGTGGTGAAGTCAGCCTTGTTTGTGTTTGCATAGAACTTCCCTTCCTTTTAGTACTTTTCTTTTTCTTTTGTTTTTCTAGTGTATGCCCGAGGTTATTAGAGAGCGGGCTTGGAAAAGAAACACTCTAGGTCTTTTGATTAGTGATAAACCTAGTAGTTCTTCTTGTGAAGGCGGGGAGCTCCAAAACTCCTCTTTTGAGAGCCTCGTTTTTGGAAACTTCAGTTTTGAAAATCTATCTCTTCGTGTGGAAGGTACCCCTAGTACTTCAGCTGTGCCAGCGATGGCAACTTTGAAAGATTACATGTTCCCAACTAGGACCAACCGAGCTTCGTGCATTAAATTGCCAGCCAATACGGCTAATTTCGAGATAAAACCTAGTATTCTTCAGATGATCCCTATATTCTTAGGAAAAGATGATGAGAACCCTTATTTTCATATTAGGGACTTTGAGGAAATCTGGTGGACAGTTAGAATAAAAGACCTCACTGATGAAGTTTTGAAACTTAAGATGTTTCCCTTTTCCTTGAGAGATAAAGCCAAGACCTGGCTGAACAACCTACCACCTGAGTCCATTGAAACATGGCAGGAACTTGTTGCTGCTTTCTATATGAAATTCTACCCTAAGCATAAAACTGCAGCTGTTAGGCATAAAATTAGTGCTAGTGTGCCACAAGAGGGAGAGTCTCTTTATAGGTTTTTAGAGAGATTCAATGATCTCCTATCCCAGTGTCCTCACCATGGATTTGATAAGATGAAACTTGTAAAGATTATTTATAATGGTTTAGACTATTCGACCAAAGCCATGGTCGAGTCTATGTGCGCTGGTGAGTTCACCTGTAAAAATGTTGATGATGCTCTTACCTTCTTAGGAGCTATTGCTGAAAAATCCCAACAGTGGGAATCTTGTGTTGAACCCCCTAAAAGACTCTTGGTCAATAAAAGTAGCACAAATATAGTAGATACAAGCATCGGGTCAGATGCTAAGTTTGCTGCTTTGTCTAGAAGGTTAGAAGCTTTGGAATTAAATCAGCCTAAACATAGGTCTCTTGTTGAACCCAATAAAGCCTCTCAAGTCTCTAGTTGTGGAATAGAGATCGATAACTCATTTTGGGAAGGTCAGGTCAGTGAAGAGCAAGATCATGTTGTCTATAACAATGCTAGGTTTGAGAACCGTCATAAGTTTGACCCATACTCAGAGACCTACAATCCTGGTTGGAGATCCATCCTAATTTTTCTTGGTCTAAGGGAAAGAATCAAGGGCAGTCTAGTAATTCTCATCCTCCCCCAGGTTTTGGTTATGCTAAGAACTCTTCAGGTCAAGCCCAGTTCCAGAACCCTTCTGAGAATAGAATGACTAGCTTAGAGGAATCTCTTAGTATATTAAAAAAGAGTAAGGATATGCTATCACAAAGCCAGGAAATGTTAATAAAGAGACAGGTTAGTTTTCAAGAGGAAACCAAGCAGAATTTTAAGAATAATTCCCAGTCTCTTGCTAAATTAGAACTTCAAGTTGGCCAAATAGCTAAGTTTCTCACTGAGAGAGAAGATGGAAGGCCTTAGTCATACTGATCCTAATCTAAAAGGAGAGAAATCGTACAATCATGTGAATTCTGTTACAACCCTTAGGAGTGGGAAGAAAGTTGACAATAAGGTCACCATGCCTGAAAGTGAACATGTTGTAGTTCACCCTTCTGAGCGAGAAAATGAGGAGACTGATAGAGTCTCTAAAGAGACCAATGAGGGTCCTGTTGAGCCCGGCTTTGTTCCCAGAGCCCGGTTCCCCCAGCTGCTAGTTCCAACTAAGAGGGAGTCCAACTTTAATGATATATTGGAGGTTTTTAAGGAGGTAACTATCAACCTACCATTTTTGGATGCGATTAAGCAGATTCCCACTTATGCCAAGTTTCTTAAGGACTTGTGTACACGAAAGCGTAAGCTTAGTATCCAAAAGAAAGCCTTCCTAGCTAGTCACGTGAGTTCCATTATTCAGAATAACACTACTCCTAAGTATAAAGACCCAGGGTCCCCTACCATTTCTTGGACAATAGGTAAATACCGTTTTGAGAAAGCTTTGCTTGACTTAGGAGCCAGTGTGAATTTACTTCCATACCATGTGTACCTCAAGCTAGGACTTGGTGATATGAAACCTACCCAGATGACACTTCAGTTAGCTGATAGGTCCGTTAAAATTCCTCGTGTTGTGATCGAGGATGTTCTTATTGAGGTCGACAAGTTTATTTATCCAGTGGATTTTGTTATCCTAGATACCCAACCTGTCCCTGACCCAGAGAACCAGATACCAGTGATTTTAGGTCGCCCATTTTTAGCAACATCCAATGCGATCATTAATTGTCGAACTGGTATTATGAATTTGTCTTTTGGTAATATAACTATTGAGCTGAACGTCTTTCATATTAGTAAGCTACCCTCTGAACTAGATGACTCGATCATAGAAGAGGTAAACATGATAGGAACATTAGTCGAGGAGTCATTACCAAACACTTTGTTAGAAGATCCGTTAGAGAAATGCCTAGCTCACTTTGGGATTGATTTCGATGATGAAAATGTGATTAATGAGGTGAATGCTTTGTTAGATTCAACCCCTTTGTTAGACACTAGTAACGGATGGAAACCTAAGTTCGAACCACTACCATTTTCTAAGTCTACCCTAGTTCCTTCGTTAGAAGAGCCTCCTAAGTTGGACCTAAAACCATTGCCAGATACCCTGAAATATGTGTTTTTAGGCCCATATGAGACTTTACCTGTGATTGTTGCTTCCAACTTGGATAGTGGTCAGGAAAGTAGGCTAGTGACCGTCCTTCAAAACAACAAGGAAGCTTTAGGGTGGACCATAGCAGACATTAAGGGTATAAGTCCTACTGTTTGTATGCATCATATCTATTTAGAGGAAGATACCAAACCTTCTAGGGAGATACAACGAAGACTAAACCCTAATATGAAAGAAGTAGTTCGAACCGAGGTTCTTAAGATGTTAGATGCAGGCATTATATACCCCATTTCAGACAGTAAGTGGGTCATCCCCGTTCAGGTTGTTCCCAAGAAATCCGGTATTACTGTAGTCCAGAATGATAACAATGAGTTAATGCCGACCCGAGTGACCACGGGTTGGCGTGTTTGTATTGACTATAGGAAATTGAACAAGGTCAGTCGGAAGGACCACTTTCCCCTTCCCTTTATCAACCAAATGCTAGAGAGATTATCTGGACATAGTCATTACTGTTTTCTAGATGGCTACTCAGGGCTACAATCAGATCGTTATTGCCCCAGAAGACCAAGAAAAAACTACTTTTACCTGTCCCTTTAGTACCTTTGCGTATAGACGCATGTCTTTCGGGCTATGTACCGCCGCTGCGACTTTTCAGCGTTGCATGATGAGCATATTTTCCGATATGGTAGAAAAGTTTTTAGAGGTCTTTATGGATGATTTTTCAGTATTTGGTTCGTCTTTCGATGAGTGCTTGCATCATTTGTCATTAGTGTTGACTAGGTGTTAGGAAAAAAAATCTAGTGCTTAATTGGGAGAAATGTCATTTCATGGTTCAATCAGGAATTGTTTTAGGGCATATCGTATCTTTTAAGGGTATAGAGGTAGATAAAGCCAAAGTTGACCTTATCAAGACTTTACAGGTCCCAAAAACCGTAAGAGATATTAGGTCATTCTTAGGGCATGCAGGTTTTTATCGTCGATTCATTAAGGATTTTATCTTGATTTCTAGACCTCTTTGCAATTTTCTTGCAAAAGATGTTAAGTTTTTCTTTGATGATGCTTGTTTAGAGGCTTTTGAGAAGCTCAAGACTTTATTCACTACCTCCCCCATAGTCCAGGCACCCAACTGGAACCTACCCTTCGAGATCATGTGTGATGCTTCAGATTATGCTATTGGTGTTGTGCTAGGTCAGCGAGAAAACAAATTACTTCATGTGATTTACTATGCTAGCAAAACTTTGAATGATGCCCAGTTGGTTGAGGTTTCCAATAGGGAGATAAAACGTATATTAAAGAAAACAGTTAATCCTAATCGGAAAGACTGGTCGTCTAGGCTTACTGATGCCTTATGGGCTTACCGTACTGCGTTTAAGACCCCCTTGGAATGTCGCCTTATCGTCTTGTGTATGGCAAGGCATGTCATTTACCTGTTGAGTTAGAACATAGAGCTTATTGGGCTGTTAAGCAGCTAAACTTTTCACTTGACAAGGCAGGAGCCCATAGGAAACTCCAGCTCAATGAGTTGTACGAGATTCGTATAGATGCTTACGTTGGTGCGAAGGAGCATAAGAACAAAATGAAACTTGTGCATGATAGAAATATTTTACGGAAGTCATTTTCTCCAGGTCAAAAAGTTCTTCTGTATGATACCCGCTTGCATCTTTTCCCTGGGAAGTTACCTTCTCGGTGGACGGGTCCTTTTATTGTTCGCACTGTCTTTCCTCATGGAGCTGTTGAAATTGAGACACCGGATGGTAGTAGTTCTTCGAAGGTTAACGGTCAGAGATTGAAACCCTTTTTAGAGCCCTTTCCTACAGGTGATGTTGAGGAGGTCCCTCTGGAGGACCCTGTTTACCCTTGATTGACCATCGAGGTGATTGTATGTTGTATATTAGTCTTTGATTTCTCTTTTCACCCAGGTACTATCTTTCCGACTTCTCTCTTTACTGATTCCTCATGTTACTTTACTTTTTGGTATTGCTCTTTGATTAGAAACATTGAGGACAATGTTAGATTTAAGTTTGGGGGTGGGGAAGAAACTTTTTGCTGCAATAAATAAACTCCAGAGCCTAGAAATTTATGCTTATTAAGGTCGGCACTAAACAATCTAAGTGGATGGGAACGTCTTGGTTGTTGGAGTTGAGAAACCAATCTGATTAGATGGAAACATCTAGAAGAGTCTATTCATAAAAGCACATAGCTCAGGTGTTAGAAAAAAAAACATGGTAGTTTCGCCATATCCTCGTGATGGAAACATCGAAAGAATCCTGATCACTTCTTTTTATTTTTCTTTTTACCATTGCTAGGGTGAAATAGAGTAACTGAGATAATAAAAACAAAAAAAAAATTGAGACCAGACCACCAGACCAACCGGAATAAATACAATAAAGTCGACCACTGGTACCCTTGTATATGCCAGCTGAGTTGACCTAGAGTTAGGATTATCGACCACTGGTTCCCTTGTATATGCCAATGTGTTGATATTAGTCCAGACCAGTATCTCAGTCCATTAGGATAGGTTCACCTTAGTCAACATCATCCACGTTTTTCTTTACATCCATCTTCTTAATCTATCCATGTCATTGGTTGACTCCGGTCTATGATGTCAGAAACTATCTGAGTAGAGCTCTGTCACTTTATATGAATTTTATTATGTTTGAGTGCAAACTCGTGTACAGCAATTGGAATTTCGCATCAGGGTACTTCCTCATGTAGTCAATAGGTATGCCAACCAAAGAGATTCTTTAGTGCTTTCCAAGGTTCTGCATAGATAGCTAGGGTTTGGAGTAAAGGTCTTGTGGGTACACATCTGGTAAACCCTCCCGAGATTAACTCGGTTTTATTTTTTAGTTTTGCTCGAGGACTAGCAAATAATAAGTTTGGGGGTATTTGATAGACGCATTTATGTGTCTAATTTGTCCCTCAATGTTTCGTATTGTTAGTACTCGTTTTCGTCCTTCTTATGGTGTTATGTGTGTTTGTATGTATTTTTTGGAAATAAATATTGTTGGAAAATTCGTCTCGAAAAGTTGCTCGGAGCACCCCCGAAGGACATTTGCTATACGAACCCCCACTTTTGCTATGTGTCACCCACGGCTATGTGTAGCCCATTTTTCCACAACACCCATTTGTTATTCGGCACCTAGGACGTTGGATAAGGGCTAACCGTCTTCTTCATTTCAAAAGTTATGTTTTGGCGGGAAATTTTTGGTTTCAATGTCAGAACTAGGGTTGTGAATTTGAGCTTGTTTCAGTGAGACTAAAGAGCTGGAACAGTTTGGGTATCTTCCTTTGAGCCTAACAGGATTGTTTTGGGTCTTTGGTTCGTTGGATTTTGGCTAGAACTCGAGTTAGAAGAAATCAGGGAGTTACGGGTTTTGCATGAGAAAACCCGAGAGTTGCTGTTTTTGATCTTGGAGACTTATGGAGTGATTCAATCACTCAAATGGATTGATATGGGCCCGTTACATCTAAAAACAGGACTGGTAAGTCCATCAGAACCGGTGAAACTGGGCTGTAATTGTGGATAGAAGAAAACAGGGAGGTTTGTTTGGCCGAGAAGACATTCACGGGAAATAACGTGAAGATAATGTTCTTGCATGAGTTTTACTTCACCAGGGAGTCCTTCTAAGCGTGTTTGGAGCATGACTGAGATTAACAAGGAAGGTCGGACAGCTACATGATTGTGAAAGAAAGGAAAGAAAATATCTCCAAAATATTTTCTTTTACTGCCGAATATTGGAAGGATTTTCCGGAGTAATGAGCGAAGATTCTTGTCCCTGTTGAGTATAAATAGCCTATTAGGGTATCACTGAAGGGTTACAGAGAGAATTGGGAGGATTTAGAACATCTCAGAGGCGAGAAATTGAAAGTTGCAGAGAGTCACCATTTCTGATGCTGCATAGCTGAAGAACACGAAGAACAGACCAGCAAAGACAATCGTTTTTCTACAGTGATAACGACTCACAGCCGAGGGTCGTACATCAGAGACAGACTTATTTGTTATAGTATCAGTGACACATACTGTGTGTCGTTCTGGTTTGTAACGCATATAACTGTTACAAACCCGGTTTCATTATATTTCTCCTTTTTATCATTTGTAAACCATTTTTGAGCAATAATAATGAATTTCGAGCGTGTTTCCAACATGATGATGTGCTAATTCTCTCACAACCAAGGCAATGAGGAAGCTCTTTACGCATGAATAATTTGGTAACTATTATATTTTCTCTAATATTTAATTATAATTCACTCAATCACTGCTTTTGCAGAGTTTTTAATTGTTTGCATAATTTTCTTCATTAGTTGTGATTCAATTAGATAGGTTACGCTTTGATTATATAATCTATGCTTAGGGGATACAATTAATTTTGAGAATTTGCCTGATTATTTGTGAGTTAAGAAAATAAGGGACTTAAAGATAATTAGAGTTTTGGGTTATTTGCCATCATTCATTCATGTGTAATAGTGGAATCAGTGTCTTGGTTATTTTCTCATATCTTGAAATCAAATTTTGAGTTAAGTTTTCTTTAATTTTTAAGTCTAAATTCTTTTGCTTTCACAAGTCTCAACGAACCTTTTTACTACAACTCAATTGAAAATCACATCACTGGCTTGGAATAGATTTAGTATATTGTAACCAATGTATCCCACTTGATCTAACCGTTGTTCATTGTTTGCAGACTGGATTCAAACTTGGCATCAGAGACATTGAACCTGTCAACACAATTGATGTCACCCTCGCAGAGGACTGCATCACATGTACAAATAACATTTTCCGGTACTCCTTTGTGCATTTGTGCAAGAATAAAATCCTTTTTGCCTGATCAAAAAAATTGTAAGTGTTTAATGCTAGACCCCTGCAGCTGCAATATCTTAAAACAAAATTGTTGGTTTTTATATAGTGCAAAAGTAACACTAATCGAGTATCTTGTAAGTTCTAGTTCTAGCCGAGGAGAATACCCCTCTCTTCGCACCCATTAGATTTTATACCTGGTGCAACGAAGAATGCAAAGATAAACTATTGACTATTAATCAGTGATTTTTTATTTAACTACTATTTACAATGGACCATTATTTTATACTCATCTAGGAGCTTTATTTTATTTTTATTTCTTGGTTTATGTCTCCTATACAGAGGGGTAGAGGTTAATGGAGGCTGAAAAGCAAACAAAGAATAAAAAAGTGAGAGGTTAGCAAGAGATGGTTGAGAATGGTCAATAGTAAACTACACGATGGCAGGTGGGAAATTCAGAGACCGATGACTTTATGATCAAAGGGATTACTGGAAGACGGATTAAGTCATGCAGTTGTGTCAAGCCGCGTATATGACCAAGAGAATACTGCAGTTCCATAATTCGGTATCCCATGAATACAAAAAGATCAATATATACAACATTTGATTCCCAAATCTACTTTATATTGTGAATTTTGGAAAAAAAAAACTACAACATGCTAGCCGATGCTTATTTCCACAGTAATCGTTTGACAAACTCTGACAGAAGCTTTATTAAAGGAAGAAACAAACACAAACACCAAAACCATACCCATATTGTTGATGTTGCATCCATATGTGGCAGGTATAGGAAATGTTCATATCTACTCACCAGCTTGATTTATCACCGGGTTACTATTTAGGGGCATCCTAGGGATCCATATCTATAGGGAAGCTAAAGGACTTCTACTACTTTTTCCAATGCTAAACACCTAATATCTCCAAGCTCTTGCTTACAGGTAAGAGAAATGAGGAAAAAAAAATACCCGAGGCACATTTGCACCAAATACCAGTTAGCTCATCTCCCCATATCTCTTGAGACATAAGCAATCGAACTTTTTCACACAATATCAAGTTTGAATGTAACTCAGAGAACTCGGATACACTAAATTATTACCGGATAAAGTTCCAAATATTAATAATCACACCAAGGGTATTAGTAATCATAATCAACATGACTGGAACTTGAAGTTATTAGGCATATTATCAGAGGAAGGAAACATAAATCTATGGTAAGGAAAGAACACATGTTAATTAGTATTAAGTCAAGGTATTATATTAGGTATTACATTAAAAAAATGCACTGATATATGTTAGATTCTGTAAGAGATTTCTATATAAATTGATAAATTACCAATTGTCGTCGAAGTTACACCAACAGGTGTATTGGATTCACTCACTCATCACATAAGACCTTCCAGTTCCTATCAAAAAGATCAAAAATGAACAAATTAATTTATTTCTCTAACTATTTTCTTTGTTTATTCATCAAACTTCAATTTGAAATTGATCTGTCTCACCAAGGTATTTGAAATTGAAATTGATTTGTTAATAAGAATGACTTAGTCCCTCGCTGCGAAAATCAAAATATAAAGATATGAACCTTATTCCTCGATAATAAACTCTTTTTATGATGAAAAATAAACCAAATTTAGTACCTCTGAGAATCAAATGTGCTTAAACCTTATCCATCAAAAATAATGTTAAGAATATATTACCTTTAGGCAGGAACACCTATGGAGATCGTCTTCTGCTTGATTTATGTTGGTGAGAAACAACAAAAGAGATCCCAAATCAGTTACCTGTTATATATCAATCGACCAATTAGGAATTTTACAAACCAAAAATAAAAAGAACATCAATGCACAAAATTAGATAACCCAATCATCAAATAGTCATATTATCAGCTATAATAAGAGAAACAACAGAATCCTAATCGAGCTAAACCAATACTTCACTTACTCTGAAATTCATGAGGTCAATAATAGCACCTATGCTAACTCAATACTTCACTTACTCTGAAATTCATGAGGTCAATAATAACACCTATGCTAATTGTTGATATTTTCTTTGTGCGCTGACGAAATTGGGAAACACGGAGAGCGGGAGAGAGGTTTAGGGCAGAAAGAGAGATCCGGGGACCGGGAACGATGAACACAAAACTTTTATTGATTTGAACTGTATATATCTACGTAATGTAACAGAATCCCGTGTTTAAAAAAAAAATTGGTATTACTTTTTAAATAGCGTGAGTCTTTCTGGGCCGTCTAATGACTACTCCATTCGGAGCTTCCCGACCTTCGGATCGGGTCTATATTAAACATCGTCCATCTGATAGCTTTTGTCATCATGGAGACAAACACCATACCTTTTTATAACAATGACTAGGTATCACCGAGGCCTTACGGCCCTGGCTCAACCTCTCATTATAGTGTTATTAAGTTTACATATTATATTTCTTTGCAACCTCATCACTAAATCACTGGTGCTGTTCTTCGAAAGTACAATATGATAGTTTTTCTTGGCAGAATAAATGTGATTCGCTTAACATGTTTGTGAGTCTAATCTGGTCAGGCGAAGGCGAGGGTTTACAATAACGTGAAACTAACGCGTTAGTACGTCTAAGCTCCCAGTTCAGTAAAACCAATTAGTATATCAGTCTGTTTAATTTGGAACTTAAAAATATTCCATTTTGTAACCAATTGTCATTAGGTAAAAGAGGTTTGACCCTCAATGATCATTACATGTTATTGTTAATTTAACGAAGATATTACTCTTTATGAATTTAAGATACTCCTCAATCATGAAAACGCATATTATACGACCATTAATGATGCGGTGTATTTCATGAAAGACATGCCGAAAGGAAAAAAAATTATGTAATATTTTTTCTTCTTATCACCCAAAGATTTGTACATATGCTTCAAGAAAAAATAGATTGGTATAATATTTCAAACAGCAAGACTGTGATCGGTTTAGAGCAGATTAGTACATACTTAAAATTGCATATGATAGTACTTCTTTTTGAACTGAGTTTGATAATAAATCATATTCCTTCAAAAAACGGATGTGTGTTAAAATGCTTGATATTAACAAAATAATACAATAACATTTCATGCAATTAACCAACAAAAAATCTCACCGAGTAATATGATTCTAAATATAAATTTGCAGAAACTCATTAACAAAATTGCGGCAAAAAAAATTAACCCTTATAAAAGAGTAATTAAAAGCTCTAGAGTATTCGTACCGATTATGGTATGCTTTTGTACGTATATCACCCTCAAGCAAAATAAGAAAGTAGTAATAAATCTTGATTAAAAAGACATGAAATAGCCGTAAAGTTTAATGTAAACCGTAGAATAACATTACCTTTTAAGCATATTTGATTTTTGCTAGTCATTTAACCCGAAACTGAATCTAAATGTATTTAAATTGCGCTCGGCTTCCCTTATTGTTTCTTCAGTTATATTCTATATAATATAAGACCTGCTTTGAATATTTTCATTATTTCTCTATCCCAAATTATATCCATGTTTACACTGTATTTTTGTTGTAGATATTCTTTGAATGTTAATAATTTGCGTTCTTGATTTTATTTTATTTTATTTTATTTTATTTTACTTTTTGTTCATCTTTGGAATAACATTTCCCACATTCTTCTATTTGTTCTCCAGATCATGGTTTAAAAAAAGACTCATATCATGATGCTCTATATATACCTGTTCTGTTACTTAGTCTTTTAGAGATTTCGATGAAGAAAGTTACACCAAGTCCCATGTGCAGGTATTAATAGCTCAGAATGACAGTCATTTAGATCATGACATACGGTGATACATTGGTCTGTATCAATCAAACTGACTACATCGATCTAAACAAATGGGGTTCTCTTGTCGTCCATAGTATTATTTTTCTACAAATAATTTTGTGTTGTTAGTTAGTATGAAGTTGAAAAAAAATTAATCTCTATGAAATCATCAACTACAAAAAGGACAAATAAAACATTAAATTAATATACTAATTAACATTTGAAATCACTTCTCCACCTATTTCTTTTTCAAAACAATGTCTGGAAAATAAAAATTATTTATTTTTGTAAGTTGCAAGGAAGTAACTGTCTTTTGTATCCGCCCCCTCATTAGACTCTGAATATTTTCTGATAGTTTTCCCTAATGAATAATCTTCAAGCATTGTACTGCCACGTGACAATAGATGAGTTGCAGAATATTTTCCTACATCGTTGATTTCGTCAGTGTCATCCAATTGTAAGAATGGATTAAACGTATTTCCATATAATTAAAATTGTATTAATTTCTTCGATTAAGGAAATCAATTTCCTAAGATAACTTAAATTGTTGATTTTTAAGTTATCAGCAATTTAAATTAAAATTGTAATATTCGGATTCCAAAAATAGTACAATTAAGTTTACTTGGATTTTTCTGCGCGACATTGCCCGGATCAAAATAGGCTAGTATTTATCTATAGCCGATTAGAGATGACTTTACTATACATGCATACCCGACCTTTACCCGATATTTTCCTTTAAAAAAATTATTACCTAATATTTTTTAAAATCTAATTTATCTGAACCTTAATACTATTGCTTATCACAAAAACCTGTATTTTTTTCTTTTATATTTTTTTTCGTTTGAGAATTTAAGTAAGAGGAATCCAGTGATGAATCCATATTATGGGTATGGAGCGATGCTTGAATCTATCCGTCGAATATGTAGTATCACACTTTTTTTCCGTAAAAAATGGATTATCTAATATGGAATCACTTAATTTATTCTAGGTTTTAGGTTGAGAATCTTGCAGCTGGAATTAAAGATTGATTTAGAAAAATTCACCAAGGAGTTTTAAAAGAGTGGTGCTAATATATGTTGCTTGGCTTGCCAGTAATGAGAATGAAGGCAATTATCTAGTAAAAAAAATGTTTGACTTAGTTGTACATATATCACATGCTCTAGTTTATTCTTGCATCGAATTTCAGAATTGTTGCGGTGAATTTTTCAAATATGAGCACCATTGTGGTATTATAAAACATAGGCTATTAAAACTGAACACTATGCTGTCAAAATACATATCCTTTTAGATTTAATCATTATATTGTCAAACATTATTCTGATATTTAGAATTTTATATTCGTGTACCAATTGTACCCATTTTTATTTTGCACTGTTTCAAGGGTCTGAGATGTTGTCAAGTGTGCTTGCATTGCAGGGTCATATTATATATCTAAATTATTACCTTATCCTTGCCACTATTACTAACCCTGTCAGCCCAACCTTTTTGGTAATTCGGATTAACAGAAGTTGCAAGGGAATACAACTCAATGAACTCATATATTTAAAAGTAAGTGGTGATGGGACATAGATGCATTTAGCTTAGTTAGATCCTCTGTTGCAGACGTTATCAAGGTACAAATGTGCTTATTTGGCTTAGTAAAATCCTTTGTGATGGACATTATAAATTTGCAGTTTATAATAGTGGAAAACGATACTGTCCTTCAGTTCCTACCTAATTACTCCAACTAAGAAACTAAAGAATGCATATACGTACCTAAGAAAATCCATGGAATAGTTGAAGGTATCTATAAAGTATTCTGGGTTTTCTAGAATTTTTTTTATAATTTAGCAATAGCATAGTGATATTTTGCATGTATCTAATTATTTGGCAATCTCTGATTGGTCATGGTAATGTTGCTACTCAAAGAAAAAATTATTATTATTTGTATTATCAAATCGTTGTTTTTCACGTTAACCATCAGGTATGAACTTATCACAGGGTTATTTTCTCAATCTCCAACTTAATTATGTTGCAGATATAAAGTTGTATCCTTTTTAACTATATTGAGTTACACGTGCTTAATTTCAGATTAAGATTTAGAAATTAGGACTTATGTCCATACTAATATGAGCGTTTCAACACATTAGGCGAAGTCTCTTATTGATATCTATTTTAATATACGACGTGTGCACAACGATTTTGGAAATATGCAATTCAGTAAAACCAATGATTTTGCAAAATAAAATCATTTATATCTATGAGAGTTTTAAACTACAATGATAAAGCAGTTTTTTACAGTTAAACTTTCATATGTAATCCAGTTAAACTTTATTGGTGAATGTCATCAATGTTGGCTTATAGTTTTCTGCAGCAGTATTAACCTTGTCCATTGATTTAGTTGAATCATACACGATTCTTTGTTTTCCTGGAAGATGAACAGACGGTTGAACTACATTAGATTCTTCCTGATGTATTGAGCAATCATATAAACGCCAGGTAGCCTTAGATGGCCCAATATACTATGCATCAATATACTATTGCACCTCACTTACATTCACTGACTATTAGTGTTGCATGATTGTGACCTTTATAGATATGTTTGTATATGTAGTTAACATCCCTTACACACCAACAGATATCAACGTTAATATGGCAGTTGAACATGTTAGACAGATATGGGTTGTGCTGATCAACATTTGTGTTATTCACTTTATGTTAAATGTGGATAATCACTTCTTTCCCATTGTCGCGAGGGTGATATATTGGATATTATCTGTTGTGTTCTCTCGGTATGTTTCATCTGATATCATCTGCTGCATTCTCCATTCTTCACGCACATGAAGTCCACATCACATGGATCGTGTACCATGCATTTCTTGATAATCTCAAATAAAACTGGATCAGTTTTTTTATCCAGAAATTCGGCACACACAAAATTTATCAACCTTTTTAACTGTCTTAATTCTTTTCAGGACCATCTAAGAATATAAAAGCATGTATATGAGGTAAACCACGTTTCTGAAATTCAAATTGGCAAAAACGTGATGATATTCCGGTCTTTGTCTAATTTTTGATATTTTGTGAACTTTGTCAGCTCGTGTTTTTGTGTTCTCCTTTCGTTGTACATATATATGATCCTATTGTAATGATCTTTAATCCTATGCTTTTTAGATTCCTATTATTGGATATAATATATGAAATTGTGATCTTGTACATATGTTGTTCTCCCTGTATATACCGTTCCAACTTCACTTGTCGTAGTACGAAAATTCTATTACTTTTCGGATTTATGTAGTAGTAAACCTTGTTATTTTGTTGGTTTATACAGCCTAATTTTTATGTCAGCTTGTGATTCGTATGCTTGAGCGTTTACGGAATTCTAACTGATTTTGGAAATCGTCTGTACTTATGTATATTTGCGTTATGCACGTGTATTATGTATACATTTATTTTTCACCTCGTAAGCCAGTTCACCGAACCTGTAACTTGATTTTAATCATCGAAATTAACAAATTTTACAAAGTCACACGACAAACAGTTACTCGCTAAATTCCAAAAAAAGGTTATTCTTCGAAACCAACATGTTGTGTTTATCTGGGGTAAAGAAAAAGCTATAGATTCTGAAGTTGATCTATTTGTGTTGGCTGTGAATCAAATCCTTATCTACAGATTCGGAACTATTAAAATAAAGTATTACAGATATGTGATAGGTACTGACATTGCAACCATTATTCCATTGTTGATATTCCACATGTTCATGCTTGAATTTAATTTAATGCAACCACTTATCCTCTACTGCACTGCTAAATATCCAAGCATCTTGAGAAACTATACTCGGTTATTGTGAACATTGCTTTTCCACCTCACTAAGTCTGATTTGTTGTTGGTAGCACTGACACTGTAACTTGATCTTACTCATGGAAATTGAACAAATCTCACAAACCATGGATAAACAGTTACTCCGAGATGAATATCTTTCTCCTGTTGGTTACATCAAGCAGTTGGATCTTGACTGAACTGCGATTGGTGGTCTAAGCTGATGGGATCACACCTGAATCTGGAGCTTTTGTAAGATTGTCGCAGCTATTCACTATTTTCATTTGTTTCACTAAGTTATCTTTCTTGCTCAGTAAGCAAAATATTATAAAGATACTCGATCAGTATACCATAAGTAAGATTGTCAACTGTTGTTGGGATATATTTCAATGCTTTCTCTTCCCTGACAACAGTTGTTTACTTTGCTCGTCTTTATCTAAACAAAGAATAAGACAATCGAAGAAGAAAAAATGAAGTCAATATCATTGGAGATAGAATTAATTATGGAAATGCAAACCTTCGATTCCATCAATTCAATATTTGGTTGCATGACAGGGCAATTAGAAGATAAGCTGCCAGCTTCGCTCGTTTGATCTTTGAAAAGACAAAGCTTCTGCAATATCTATCTACATTGCATTATCTACCGATCATACATGATTCGAATATCAATGAAGGTGGCATATAACATAGCAAATAGTTGTTACCTGTCCAGAACTGAGATGCTTGTGGTTGAGATTTTGACAAATCAAGGAACTCTTCTTTTTTCATGATGACTGAATACATTCCACAATGAGTATTACTTTCACCTTCATGCCAGTATCACGCAAGTGTTGCACTGTCAGCAGTAAAATGGTTTCCTATCTCTTGATTCATCACTTTCCGTCTTATTATTGTTCTCTTCCCAACAAAAAACCCGGTTAGTACTTCTGCATCAGTTTCTTGATCCCTAGCTGCGTTACCATTAATCTCGTGCCTCAAGGATGCCCTGTCTTATAGAATAACAGGCAGGGCTTATGATATACGTAAGCTCAACTTGATTTAGAAACTCTTTGGGATACAACTGCACTTCTTCATCATAATTTTCGGAAGCAAAAGATGTAGAATTCATGCTTAAGTATACACACGACCCTCCTCGAAGCAGGGGCTATTTCAAGGACTTTATCAGTGTGAGAGACATTCTTCTAAGATGAGAAAATCACTCTCAGTTGATAAAAATAATGACTCTCTTTATGAGTAATGCTTGTTCCCTGAATTCCCCCATTAATGTGATTCAGAATATTTCTTAGGTGCCTGCTTCCTATCATGCCTGCGATTCATCCAACAATCAATAATATATTAGCAAAAATCTAAGATTGTTATATATCTTTTGTTATTACATGACTGGATTTAGGTTTTCTAATCTATGGTATCAAATAAGTACAGTATTTTCTTAAAGGATTTGGACTATCCAAAGAGAGGAGACACGTGATAAATGCAAACATGAAAGTGAATGTTGGTCTGGATGAAATTCAAAGCTATCTACCAAAAGAGAAGATGTAAGAACCACAATGGAAGCTCCCAATACACATGGACATTTTGCATGTTTAACACAAAGATGGTAATGGCCATCAAAAGAACATTTAAAAGAGCTTAGAACTTTCTGATGATAACGGTCACTAATCTTTGGTAATCTCATATTTTGTCTAATCCCATAGATTTGTTTTCAACTCAGAACTCAAATGAATACCCAAACCACATTTTTCTCTCCAGGGGAGACCACTTTACATTGAAATTATTGAATTCAAACTAAGGTTAAAAGCCTTGTATTTATCATTTACTAACCTTGCATAAATTAAGGATTCCTTGAGGGTTTGTGTTTGCCGTCATATCACTGCCGATAACTGAAATAAAATTTCAGTTTTAGTTTGTTTAATACTCTTTAACAACATTGCAACGTGGTGTAAAAAAGAAACAATTAGCTAAAAAGGAAACCATAAAAGTCACTAATTAATGGAGGATGTACTTTAAAAGGACCTAAAGACCTTAACCTTGCTCAGACTGTAATGTCAAAATTAGTTACCAGCATTAAGACAACCTACCATAGTAAACAAACCAAGAAGTCTGAAAACCCTGCAAGATCTTTGTAATATAGTTTTCCACTGCCAACACAAACAAACTAAGGAGGCATATAGGGCCTCATTTCCTTGGCAGGGAACACCATGGGGACTTTGCAAAGCTTCTTCACAAATACTCGAGGCTACGCCTCCTTAGATGAAGCCTCATAACTACCAGTCAAGTTTCAAGAGCTCAAGCGAAAGCCTGATTTCAATTCAGTAACCGAATTCAAGTATCCAGCTGAGAATGGCTTTTCTGCGTAACTAATGTTGTCGAGAGAACCTGCAAATACTGAATCCTAACCCAAGCAAGTGGTCGGAATACCAAAGAAGCGTGAAACCTACCCAAACACCATAAACATTAAATTATCATCCACAACTGACAACCGGGAACAAAATGAACCCTAAATAGCTCAAATGTGAGTTGTGCATCTATAATGCATTAACGAAGCAAATGGAATGTGCTTCTATAAATAACGCAAGTGGGAAACAGGTGCAAACATTGGTTGTTCTCAACTGATACCGTGTTATTATTTACACATCTAATACCACCATTTCCAAAAGCAGCATAGATTAGATGTACAAATACTAACCCGGTTAAGTTAGCAACTGCCCCTTCCTCCAAACTTGCAAAAGAAATTTTGAAAAAGGCAGGCAATTGATGGGAACTTGCAAATAGCATTGTTATGTGTTTCATTGTTTTGCAGACTTGGAGAAAAGATTGGAGAGTTAACTACAGTTCAGACTCTCTTTATTCAGACCGAGTTGTCACCTATGCGCAACAACATACACTAATCAACATGTATAATTTGAATGTATCCAAGTCAGTTGCACTTTTCAGTTAAAATAAGCCTGAAAATGTTTCTGCAAATTAACTGTCTATCGGATCTCAATGCTGACTATTAAGATCCGAATTTCAACAAAAATGGAAAGCTATACAGTATTACCTGGATGAAGAAAATGGATACAATTGCTTAGTCAAACTCCAAATCTCTAAGATAATCAAATTCATATAAGACTATATTATCCAAAGTGAGCCCAGTAGATCCTGTAAGAGAGTTTATGGGAGATCAATATCTTGAATTACAAAATAAACTCTGAATGCTAAAATTACACAGAAAATTTTTTCGTCTTCATGTATTTTCCCTTTAAATTAAGAGAAAAAAAGTTTGGAATAATGGCACCCTTAACCATCAATATTACCTCATCACATCTATTGCATTCTATACAAAAGTACAAAAAAAATTAACAATACTTAAGAATGCAAAATTCGCAAACATGCAACAATAAACACAAAGTTCAATAGATCCTTGTTACAATTCCAGTGGAATTAGAATTATAATATACAACACATTTCCAGAATTACATGTAATAAGTAATGGAGTTACCTGTTTTTCTATTTCTCCTTGGGTGGTTGTACAAACATGTCGCTGGACGAAGATAATGCCCGAATCTGGTCTTACGGGATGCTGTAAACTTTGACTTTGTTTCCTTTCAAATCCTTGATTCTGTAAACCACATTCACTAAGTTTTAAACCACACTCACGTTGCATAAGAACTTTATATCTCGTAATAGTCCACCATTAGATATGCTTTCTTAGTACTCTCTTAGGAATTTTATTATCTTTTTATGAGTTGTACTTCTCAAAGCAAAAAATCCAAGTATAATAATGTAAGTGGAGTGGTTCAAAGGAAAATCAAATAAACTGCCAATGCCAAAGATTTCCTAAAACCCTAGTCATGTGGCGTTTAGGTTTAGGCATGTTGGTCGTCATTAAGTTCAGCTAGGCACTGCATAAAATTATTTAATATGTATGGTTCACCTTGAAGTAGAGTGAGGAAGACATAAATGACTCCAATGGGCATACATAGTACATTAGTGGGTTATAGAGAAATTGAAATTTTTGGACATAGTTTGCAGCAATGGACAAATACCTAGGAAAATATTTAACTTAAGTAGTTTAGTTATCAAACAGTATAAATATGTAATGTTAATTCGCAGAGGCCAATGAAGGAAACAGCCAACAAATAATAAGCAAATAAATACTAAATAAATTC
The DNA here is from genome assembly GCF_003573695.1 of Papaver somniferum. NCBI lineage: Eukaryota > Viridiplantae > Streptophyta > Magnoliopsida > Ranunculales > Papaveraceae > Papaver > Papaver somniferum. Next base: position 5,585,547 of record NW_020645971.1, on the reverse strand, counting down.
AGTTACAGAGACAACTTCCCTTTCTAGGACCTATGTCATCGCGTAGTTGCAGAAGATGCCGGTGACTGCATCACTTATATCCATAGAGAATGATAAGACAAATCGATGATACATGTAATAAATTCTCTCGCAGAAATTAGAGAAGAAACTGTACAGTGAACCTGTTTCTAATGAGCTATTATCACCTTCTATATATCATCAAATTCTAATTAACAGAAACTTTAAATATGAAACGTTATCTGCGGAGATGGAATACTCATCGTATAGGGATAACAACTCCAAAATGTTGTCTTCAAGCGTCTGAGAAGTGAGTCATACATATGATTTTAATCCAAACAGAAGCATATAATATACATGGGAAAGTCTCTTTCAGATCACTCTAGCTAAACCAAGACGCAATCTAAAAACCTAACTAAACAAATTTAGGTTAGTTAAAAAGATTATGATTCAACAAACAATACCACAGATTCGTCCTCTCAGTAATTAAAAAACATTTTAAAATACAATCACTAAACCAAATCACCTAAAACTTGTGCAAACTGTGAATATAAACAGATGAACGTGTTTAAAAACACTAAAGAAAAAATTCTTCATTTTTTTGAAAGAAGAAAAAACATAATGAAGCAATCTATGAACTGAAAACCACAAACACGACTTTGACCAATATATATACTGTAAATAATATAAATAAACACAAATTAAAAGCTACTCAATAAAGTAAACCTCATTAGGAAACCAAACCAATATATCCAAGTGAAGTCTTACCTTCTCGACCAATCCGTATCGCCCCAAGATCCTTCTAGCTCTTTTACCCTCAACATGAGCTATATTACTAAATGGGAGCTCCTAGCGCAGAAAGGTAGTGCAAAGCTCCAGTAAGCATTGGCTCGAATCATTTATCTATTTTACCTTCTCATCAGTCCCTATCTGAGTCTGTGGCTTCGCATTTCTTCTTTGGTTGATGCGTTTGCACCTGCTTTTGTAACTAAAACTGTTTAGCATATGAAGAACAACAATCAATTGTGCAGAACTCATTACAACTATTCCAAACATTGAATATCTACTCCAGGTATTTCTGAATCAAGCTCTTGCGAAATATCCTCGCGAATCTATAACATGAAACATGATAATTCGCCAGAGGCCTCTATATGGAAGTAATAACCTGATCAGAACCTAAGATCAACACACAGAATAGCGCCCAAAATCAAACTAAGTAACAAAGAGAATGCCAAATAAGAAATCTGACCATGTGAGCAGGCTCCAGAACTGAAAATCAAGATCCTAAAAGCCGGAAATTTGGAGATAGGCGTGCTGCCATTGCACCACAGACCCGTGGCGTCTTAGGTGAATGTGTATTGGCCAATAACTGTAGTCCTTAAATATTCAATATATTCATGGAAATTCAACTTGATTATCCATTTGCAATGTGCGTACGTCAATACTGGATATCTGCTATAAAGATCAAACTGTGGCTAAGAAAACAACATTAATCAACCAAAAACCCTAATCACAAAATTGAGATACAAATCGATTTAGGACGTGAAATTTCGTTTGGAATTGAGACAAAAGCTCGAAATTTGTTAAACACGGAGGATGATGATGTGGAAGGCTTCAACGAAATATTTTTAATAAGGAACCTAAATATCTTACCGAAGTCGTCAATTAGTAGAAATTTTATGTTGTCGTTGAGGTAAGACCCAAGAGTCCATGTAGAAGAATATAATGGATGCTGATGGTGATGTGAATTGAGTTTTTCTTCTCTTCCTTGTTGAATATGAAACCCTTATGGTTCACTGTACTGAGTAATTAGGTATCTTCGGAGAGGCAAAGAGAGAAAAGAGAGCGTTCGAGAATTCTCTATAATTGGGCTTTATATGACGCACCTACATATTACCGAAGAATCCTGGCCGTCCAACCAAAATTTCCATCCGCAACTTCCCGACCGCCAGATCAGGATCCACGTTAAATCATGTCCGTTGATTGACTCTTTGATCATAGACTCAAAGTGCATGTCTTTTTATAACAATGATACGGGGTCTGCGTATGTAATGAAAAATGTATTAATTTTCTTGTGAAATAGAGAAAGAGACACAAAATAGAGGGGAAAAAGAGAGAGATTTCTTATTAGATGTGTATGTAATACAAAGGTTTGGGACTCTATTTATGGATTTTACATACTTGGTGCCCAAGTAATAGGGTCCCACTAAAGTGGGCATCTACATAATAAGTTGCCGTTTATAACACTCCTCCTAGATGACCATTGTATCTAAGCTAATTGTCACGTTAAAATCTTTGTCAGGAAAATCCAAAAGGGACAAAACCCGATCGAAGGGAAAAGAGTACAATTGTGAGAAAACTTAGAACAGAGTTGGACATGCATATGTTTCCTCGTTAATACCTTGACAAAGGAAACCCGGTGGGACAAAACCTTGACGAAGGAAAAAGAGTACAACATGATAGTCCAGTAAAATATCTTTTACTATGATGCTCCCCCTGATAAGTATTTCACTTAAATCTTGGCTTGCAAATTTTTGAATCGAGACTTTCAAATTTTGATGAACGATGTCTTGAATGCTAATAATTGTTATGCTTTTGTGATAAAAATTGTTAGTTGATGAAGTCTTCTTTTGTGTTACTCTTCTAATAGTAGTGTTCTCGAGTCTTCATGCTTCTTTAAATACATTGAGGACTTGCTTCTTGGATTGCTAGCTTCTCGAAGATGATTTGTCGAAGTAGTTGATGTAATTTCTTCAACAAAGTGCCAATATGTAGTTACAGTTGCATAGGTGAACAAAATTTGTGATCATACCATATATGGATTAAAAAGATATACGAAGTCATAGGAGATGGTTATGTTGATGTGGTCTAACAAAATGATCTAGTTAACAGTGGGAATCCACCAAATAACCGTTATTTTATACAGCTCCCCCTTGGATGACCACCATGTTGAACTAAATTGCATCATTAAAACCTTGCCATTAAAAACCCAACAGGAAAAAAATATATGGACGAAGGAAAAAAAAAAGCATAATATCAACATTTTGAAAGAAAATTAAACGTCAACGAGATGTTGCCTCGTTAAAACCTTGTCTGGAAAATCACATGGGACAAAACCTGAAACGAAGGGAAAAGAGTACAACTTTTGACGTATTTATGGATGCTAACCCAACTATATGAGGTTTACATAAAACAAGCATCAAAATAATAACTCTAGTCTCTATCAAAGACAAGTTTATGCTAGCATAATTTTAACTGCAGATTTAAGGGAAAAAATAGAATTTATGATGTAAAAGCGTGGGTTTTAGTGTTTTTAAGGACTCCTGAAGAGACCTGCAAAGTTGATATCATCAACTAACTAATCTGGATTTTTGGTTTTTTACCAAATTTCTAAAAACACAAAAAGGATTGTCAAACCTGACATAGTCGAGTTAAGTGGTTGTGTGAATGTAATTTGAATCCTCCAATGATTACAAATTCGAAAATGTTCTCTGACGACCACATACAAGTCCTTCAAGGACTACCATGCCAAATGTGTCTTATAAGAAGAACAATTATTGAACCAATCCTAGGGTTTGAGCAAAAATAAAACCCTCAAAATCGTTTTTACTACGAACATATTTATCGTATAACGCATTATGTTTACACCAACCTGTAATTAATAGGCTTGGCACATTTACGGTGTTAAGTCTTGGATCCAAAGTTGCGTTAATTGAGAAATCAATCCAATTCTAATTTGTATTGTGTGCCAACCAATCACATATGTCGATATTCCTCTGCAGAGGGGTTAACAACCATCATCTTTATTATTTCAGTAGCTACTATAAATGAATATCCGACAATAATTAGCTTATCACGATCCCAAAAAATTCTCAAGTATATGTATATCTTGAAAAAATCCACATAAATACTGGTACCAGCGCCCTTAACGGGCAAATGAAGAGATATTGACGTGGATCTTGTTTTGATATACTCTATTGGGGCATTATCTGTAGCATGTACTCAAAAGTTACATACTTGCTAGATGTGACTGGATCATCTTCTTCAAGGGGAAAAAGCTTAATAAAAGCAAAATGAAATATTTTCGCGCCGATTTGAGATGACAGCCTTTTTCGGTTTTTCATGATGGGAGAGAAATATAACTTTTTAATTTAGTGGACACCAACTTGTAATGGTGTATAACCTCCTCCTGATTATAGCGGAAATAATTTCATCACATATAAGAAAACAAGTTTCGTAAAGTATTATCCGGATTATTCAAGGACGTATACTTTTAATAATTTATGAGTTTTAATGTACCACTGATACTGACTTTTCAAGAGTCATTATAAATATTTGTCACCAACCATGGATTACTTTTATAAAACCAAAAGTTCAATCCAACTTAAGTAATCATTTAACTTAGAATGAAAATATAGATACTTTCTTTATCAAAAGAAAATTAAATATGACCAATTTAGCCACTACAAGGATTAATGATATTGTCTAACAAGCCGGGTGCGCACCCACTGATCTTGAGTGTCTAATTATATTCTAATTCGAATTAGAACAATCCCAAAATTTAAAGATAATTACCACGAGGAAAATTAAAATTGCAAAAATATCCTACAAGAATGCAGCAATTTCTCGTTTTATTGGTATTTGCAACTATCAACACCATAATAACAATATCTGATCTTCGTAGTACTGATAGAATACCAATTCCAATTGGTTTATATGTTTCTTTTGGAGAAAATAAAGAAATCGTAGTCGTTTTTCTATGTAGAAAAAAGAAAATACTTTTGGTTGATGAAGATTTCTGTAAAGGAATAGAAATCAAAAACCAAAATTGGCCAAAAATACTTAGAATGTCAATTTTACTTCCCACTTCTCATTATAGAGATTTATGGAGAAAACTAATACCGATTTGTAAAACGATATACCAAAATCGTACCGACGACTGGACAAAAAATGTCGTTTGCTATGGAAAATCCATTGTGTGCGGTAAAAGAATGGTTTCTGTAAAGGATAGAAACCAAATACGAATCACATGATCATTGTCAAATGGAAAAAAAATACCAATATTAACTGGCCGGAGGTTTTTCAACCATGCACATGATTGGTTATCGTAAAAGTAATTAGATTGTGGTAACACCAATTTTTGGTGATTACAGTTTCATTAAAAGAATAGAAATTGTAAACCATCTTTCGATAGATTTTATTTTCTTTATAGAAAAATTATAGAATGAAAATCATATTTGAAAAAGTTGATCATCCATACCGATCCCATGTATTTTTAGTGTACCCCAATGCTTTTCTAAGATTGACGAGGATTTACCACGTCTAAGATTTCTTGTTAGAGATAGAAATCTATATTGTCGTCATCAAAAGACCGGGAATATTAATGTGGCTTTGTGCCTTCAATGGAAACCCATACTAGGTAGACATCTGAACATGCATCGATTGTCTAATCTTTTGCGATAATAACCGATAGAACTTCGAAAATAATTCAAAGAAGAAATAAAATCTATCGGTGTGCATATACCACATGATAATAGAACTTCTACGGTGGTAGTGTTCTTTCAAAGTCTCGCATGAGTGACTAGAGATAAACTAAACAAAGTGATTATAATATTAAATAATATACGTACGGTATAAGTTCTCATGTAAAGAGAACATTAGACTTTTACCTGTACCCACTGATCGTTGTCGTATGCGTCAAAAATAATTTCACTTTCCTAAAGTATATGATAAGAAAGAGTTCGTTTCCACAGAGAGGCAATTGTAGTTATTACTATTCAATTTCCTAAAAGTAACCAATTGGGGGGATTTCTGATTTTTATGTAAGCAAAAAAAAGTAAATCAAAAGCAAAGTAAATTGGAGAAAGTAATCAATAGAGAAAGATATTGGTCAAGGAATTCATCTTCTATCTTAAACAAGTGCTTGCATTCATGATTAGAATTACAATTTTTAATCTCATTTATTTATTAAAAGCCTAGAGAATCAAGAGAGCAAGATAATCAATTAATTTCCTAAGTTCATCAAAATACACATTAGAGCTGCGTATGTGAATTCTACCCAAAGAATAACCTAACGCCTTGTGCTAATTAAGTTCAATTCCCAGGAGCATTAATTTTTGGAAATAGGCTAATCAATGCAATTGTCATACATTGCGCATGACAATTCGACAAAGGTCAAACTCTATATATGATTACAAGAGTGTATCACTACAAACCGTAATCATATCATGCTCTTGTATTCGGGGTTATCCCTTGATGAAAAACCCTAAAATAGCCATGGACAAGGATGCAAGTTCAATTAATTGGCCACTTAACTAACCAAACATCTAATTCCTATCACAATACATCAATCATGTGATTATTAAAACAATAGAGATTTGAACGATAATCAAGAGAGAAAACTAATGCATCAATCAAGCACAAGTTGTAGATATAAGACTACATCTTTAACCAATAATATAAGATTTAGCTACTCATAGCTATGGAGTTCATCATAATCAATAATCAAATAAAGAAGATGAAAAATAAATATGAAAGCAAACCCTAGTTGTGTAAACAAAAGCGGCTCTCTCCTTAGCTCCAAGTAGAATACGTCCTCCTAAAAGTTGTAGAAGCCTTCTCTTTTATAGCTCCTCTTGTTCCAAAATTAGGTCTAGTCTTCAAAGTCCATTAGATGAAAATCCACGTGGCCCAAAAGTGAGAAAAACCCATGTAGAAACTTTTCCAAATCGCCGCCGTAAATGGCCGGAAAAGTGGCCGGAAAACTATCTCAGGTGACCGGCAAAGTCTGCCTGATCACCGGTCAACTGGGTCAAATCGGTCAAGTCAACCGAGTCAACTCAGACAAAGTCTCTGAGTCAAACCGGGTCAGGTCATGAGTCAGACCCTAGTCATCTATAGGTGAGCTAACTGGGATGACTTGATTGAGTTTCCATGGCATAAGCCATTTGCACTGGCCTAAGTTATGCTGCACAATGATTGTGCATCATAGCGCAACCCAGCAATGCTGGCCCTGCACACTGCAAATCTTGCAACATCTTCATTTCTTCCACCTGTAATGACACTCTCCACTCCAGCTGCACCTGTTATCATTTACATTCACCAGCTTAAACTCGTCACCACCTTCCCTGTAATGCATTGTTACCGACACCATTGCAGCGGCACCTCTACACTTCCAAGCTCCAGCTTAGGTCACCGCAGCACACACAACCACCACCATTAGTTTACTTGCAACCATCTGGCCTCGACTGTAGTTGTCACAACAATTATCTAAATCCTTCACTTTAATTCTTAAATCAATGGGCAACAGAGGAGAAGAAGAAAGAAAAGGTAAAATGAACCCTGACTTTCCTCTCTCGACCAAAATAGTGTCTGAATAAGGGGAACAGATGTTGACACCCCCATTGTTTAGATAAGGGTTAGCCTAGGTTGGAAGCCCCTCTTCTGATATCCTAATTGCTTTGCATAGCAGCCTCGATCAAATGTGTGTCTGCTTTTAACACTTCTACAGGGACTCCACCTGGTCGCTCTTATCTGCGGATGGGCTCTCAGCGTCAATGAAATGACAATTCCGCCGGCTTGCTCCAAATGAACGCTCTTTTCTTCTCTTGAATTCTTCCACTAACAACAGCCGTCTCTTACTTCTCATATCCACTTCTTCTCTACAATTTCTCTTCATCACTAAAGCAGTCGTGCTTTTTAGACAAAAATTAAGAAATAAAAGCAAATAATGAGAAATAGTTTGTCTCCAACAACATTTGCATCTTTTTTCCTTGTTCTTCTTCTTTTGTTCCAAATGACTCCAAAGTACCTAAATGCTCAAAAACAAACATAAGATACATAATTTACAAGAAAACTTAGCAAAGAAAGCTTATACTAGATATAAAATTAGGTGTTTTAGACACCTATCAAATTCCCCCACACTTAGACTTTGCTAGTCCTCGAGCAAATCAAACAAAATAATTATAAAACATACCTACAACTCCATGTCGCTGAGGATACGGTTACTCTTAGCATGAATAGCAGGCCTTTGAACCCCTAGGTGTCCCTAGTCGACGAGTTATAGTCTCGTGAAGGTTTACAAGAGGTGTACCTACAAAACCTTTTACTCCAAATTCCAGATACCTGTGAAAAGTCTATGAATGACAGTAAACATTTTGTACTTGGCATACTATCAATGATTACAGGAGGAAGTACCCACTTTCGAATCCAATTCATTCATAAATTAGTAATGTAGATTTATCAGAAAGTTGAACACAACCACAATACTCGGAATCTAATCATCCACAATCACATGAAAAGATTAAGAATATGAATATAGAAAGTAGATGGTGGCGAACTGTTGATTAAGGTGAACGTTGTTTCCCATATCTGTCTGAAGGTCACTGCCAAAACAAACCTAAAAATCCTATTGGATTGAGCTATTGGTCCGAACACTAATATCAACACAGCTGGCATATACAAGGGAACCAGCGGTCGACAAACTTAATTCTAAATCAATTCACTGGCATATACAAGGGAACCAGTGATTGATTTTATTCAACACAATAATAATATTTTTTCTTTTCTTTTCTCTTTTTCAATTTTTTTTCATTGACATCATGATTGGATCTTGTGGATCCAAGGGCATGTTTCTTGTCAACAGATTACATGATAGTCCCCTTGGATCCTGCACTCCACGCTTGCTTAGGCGACGGAGACAGGGAGAACACACACATAATGCTTTATCCAAGTGTGATATTTATTCCTTTTGGTCAATTGGTCGGTCTCTTCTTTTTTTTTTAGTAACTCAATCACTCTATTTCATCCTAGCAGTGATAACAATTTGATGTTCGTGTGCCCCACCAATTCACTTAGAGAAACAATAGATAAATATGGAAAAATAAAAATAGAACGTGATATGGTGACGACTCCGAGATATGGTGACAACTAACATGTTATTTATTTTTATATTTTGTTCGTTTTCATATGAATAGACTATGCTAATGGGTTCCTCAACTCCTACAACCACGATATTTCCATTAGTGTAAGGCACAAGTTGCTAGACTTTGGAGTTAATAAAGCAAGTTTTTCTTGTTTTTCTTCTATTTTTTTATTTTTTATTTTTACTTTTCACTAAAGGCATCAAATCAACTAATAAAGGCATCAAATCAACTAACTATACAAACATATAAATGCTCCCCCACACTTAAACTTTACATTGTCCTCAATGTAAATTAAGTCATTCAAAGTAAAGTTCAAGGTGGGAAATTCCGCAAATGATATGCAAAAACAAAGATAAAATGCTTAAAAATAAAAAGATAAAGATTCAAAACCGGTGGGTTGCCTCCCACTTAGCGCTTGGTTTAAAGTCGTCAGCCCGACTTGCAACTCCAATCACTCCTCCAGAGGGAGTACTTCCACAAGGTTAACTCCTTCCACGACTTCGGAAGAGAAGTTCTCATAATATGGTTTCAGCCGGTGCCCATTCACTTTAAGCTCATTTCCTGTAGCTAAACTACGAATTTCCACTGCACCATGAGAAAACACATTAGTCACAATAAAAGGTCCAATCCAACGTGACCTTAATTTACCCGGAAATAATTGCAAACGAGAATTAAACAAAAGCACTTTCTTCCCAATGCAAAATTGTTTCTTTGTAATCATACTATCATGAAATGCTTTAGTATTTTCCTTGTAAATCCGTGAACTTTCAAATGCATCATTGCGAATCTCCTCTAACTCTTGAAGTTGCAACTTCCTTTGCTTTCCAGCACCATCCAACTCCATATTGCATTGCTTAATAGCTCAAACGCCTTATGCTCAATTTCCACGGGTAAGTGACAAGGTTTACCATACACAAGCCTAAAGGGAGATATCCCAACAGGTGTCTTGTATGTGGTTCTATACGCCCACAAAGCATCATTAAGTCGCATGCTCCAGTCTTTCCTTGTTGGATTCACCATCTTCTCAAGAATGGATTTCACCTCCCGGTTGGAAACCTCGGCTTGTCCATTTATTTGTGGATGGTAGGGTGTTGCAATCGCATGCGACACATTGTACTTCCTTAACAAGTTTTGCAAGAACTTGTTTTTGAAGTGTGAGCCTCCGTCGCTAATTATAGCCCTTGGAATTCTGAGCCTTGCAAAAATATTTGCTTGCACAAAATCTGAAACAACTTTAGAATCATTAGTTGGGGTGGCCTTAGCTTCCACCTATTTCGAGACATAATCCACAACAAGCAAGATATAATAATTCCCACTAGAATTGACAAAAGGGCCCATAAAATCAATTCCCCATACATCAAAAACCTCAACAAATTGAATAATAGTTTGTGGCATTTGATTTCGGGCACCTAGATTGCATGTTCTTTGGCACCTATCACATGTGGTACAAAATGCATGTGCATCCTTAAACAAAGTTGGCCAAAAGAAACCACATTCTAGTACTTTGAGATCGGTTCTCTTGCTCCCAAAGTGTCCTCCACAAGCATATGAGTGGCAAAAACACAAGATAGAATTAAATTCTGATTCGGGAATGCACCTTCTTATTACTTGGTCACTACAATGTTTCCATAAGTATGGATCATCCAATATGTATTGGTTTCCTAACTTCTTAAGTTTGTCCCTCTCAGCACGAGACAAGTTTTTTGGGATTTGTTTAGACACTAAGTAATTAACAATATCAGCGTACCATGGTTCTCCAAAGGCAATTGAGAATAGTTGCTCATCCGGGAAACTGTCACGCAATGGGATAGCTTCCTTGTCCACGGCAAGACGGCTCTAGTGATCCGCAACGGTGTTCTCAATTCCTTTCTTGTCTTTGATCTCTATATAAAATTCTTGCAAGAGAAAAATCCATCGTATGAGCCTCGGTTTCGCCTCTTTCTTCATTAGCAAGTACCTAAGTGTTGCATGATCAGAAAAGACAACAACTTTTGTACCAATTAGATAAGAGCGAAACTTTTCTAATGCAAAAACAATGGCTAACAACTCTTTTTCAGTGGTTGTGTAGTTTTGTTGGGCTTCATTGAGTGTCCTAGAAGCATAATAAATGGCATGAGATATCTTCCCCACACGCTGCCAAAGCACCGCACCAACCGCATAATCACTTGCATCACACATGAGCTCAAAAGGCTTGCTCCAATCCGGTGGTTTAATGATAGGGGCTGAAATCAAAAGTTCTTTCAAACGATTGAATGCCGCCATACACTCATCATCAAAGTTAAAAACCACATATTTTTGCAATAAATTACAAAGTGGTGATGTTATCTTGGAAAAGTCCTTGATGAATCTACGATAAAAACCTGCATGACCAAGAAATGAGCGTATCTCCCTCACCGTAGTGGGAGGGTTTAGAGCACGAATAAGGTCTATCTTAGATTTATCGACTTCCAAGCCTTTAGAAGATATTATATGGCCTAAAACTATGCCATGAGTTACCATGAAATGGCACTTCTCCCAATTCAGCACAAGATTTGTTTCAACACATCGTTCAAGGATTAATGATAAATTGTGCAAGCAAAGGTCAAATGAATCACCAAAGACACTAAAGTCATCCATGAAGACTTCGATTATGTTTTCAACATATTCTGAGAAAATACTTACCATACACCTTTGGAAGGTAGATGGAGCATTGCATAAGCCAAAAGGCATCCTTCTATAAGAAAAAGTACCGAAAGGACAAATGAAAGTGGTTTTCTCTTGATCCTCCGGTGCTATCACAATCTGATTGTAACCTGAATAGTCATCAAGGAAGCAATAATAAGAGTGTCCAGCTAAACGTTCAAGAATTTGATCAATAAAAGGTAATGGAAAGTGATCCTTCCTAATGGTGGCATTCAATTTTCTATAATCAATACAAACCCTCCAACCGGTTTGCACACGAGTTGGAACAAGTTCATTCTTATCATTCTCCACCACCGTCACACCTAATTTCTTTGGTACCACTTGTACCGGGCTCACCCACTTGCTATCGGATATGGGGTATATAACACCCACGTCCAAAAGCTTGAGTATCTCCTTTTTCACAACTTCCATCATGGGAGGATTTCAAACGACGTTGCGCTTCCCTTATAGGCTTTGCATCGTCTTCCAATCGGATCTTGTGCATACAAATGGCAGGGCTTATACCCTTGATATCGGCAATTGTCCATCTTATAGCCGTCTTGTACGTCCTTAGCACCCTTAGAAGTTTTTTCTCCTGTAATTCATTAAGCTCATTAGAAAAAATCACAGGTAATTCTTCGTTATCACCCAAGTACAGGTACTTTAAGTGACTTGGAAGAGGTTTCAATTCTAACTTTGGAGATTTAACAATAGAAGGCACAAACTTTTCATCATTGCAAGGTAAAGAAGCATATGAAATATTCTTAATTGCTGATTTTTCCGGTAATGAGTCAAGAGAACCAATGGTTTATTTAATCTCATCACTATACTCCAAACCATTATCAATGGGTGTAGTGAGCACGGTTTCCAAAGTATCAACACCATTCAACTCAAACATTTTTTGTATCCATCACATCAATGGAGAAACAAGAGTGGACATCACTAGGATATCTCATCGTCTCGAAAATGTTGAAACGTATTATTTCTCCATCAAACTCCATAGTTAGCGTTCCCTTGTCAACATCGATAATGGTTTTCGCCATTTTCATGAAGGGACGCCCAAGTAGCAATGGAATAGATGAGTCCGGTGAACCTTCATCCATCTCTAACACGCAAAAGTCAGCTGGAAATACTAGTTGATTAACCTGCACAAGAACATCCTCAACAATACCCATTGGGTAAACATTAGAGCGATCGGCTAATTGCAGTACAATTCCAGGCTTTTTAAGAGGACCAAGATCGAGTGAGTTATACATAGATGCAGGCATAACATTTACGGATGCACCTAAGTCCAACATAGCTTTGTTAAATGTGGTGTTACCAATTGTGACGGGAATGTCAAAGCTACCGGGATCCTTGCACTTAAGTGGGAGTTTGTGTTGTAAGATTGCCGAAGCATTCTCCCCCACACTTAGCACTTCATTACCTTTGAGCCTTTGCTTATTGGTACACAAGTCCTTCAACACCTTTGCATACTTTGGAACTTGCTTGATTGCATCTATGAGTGGTATATTCACATGGATCTTCTTGAGAACATCTAAAATCTCATTTTCTAGTTCCGCCTTCTTGGAATTTGCAAATCTACGAGGAAAAGGTATAGGAGGAACATAAGTAGAAACCGGAGTTTTAGAGTTAGAAATAGGTATCTCAGAAGTTTGGGGAGAATCCTCATTTTTCTCCTCCAAAACAGGTTCCTTTGGTGTTTCCACCTTGCCCGAATCAGTAACTTCGGGTTGCACAAGTTGTGTACCACTTCTCAACGTAATTGCATTGACACCCTCTTTTGGGTTGATAGGTTGAGAAGGGAGTTTCCCACCATTTTGTGCCTTCAACTGATTCAACTCAATAGCCGTAGAACCAACTTGAATTTGCAACTCCTTAACCGTACTCTCTGTTCTTTGCATAAAATACTTCAGCAACTCTTCCATATTTGACCCCTGATTTTGAGGTTGTTGTTGTTGTTGTGGAAATTGTTGTTGCTGAAATTGTTGTTGTTGTGGTTGAAATCCACTCGGACGGTTGAAAGTAGGTTGTTGAACCGCTCCTTGCTTGTTGGCATGCTAAAATTGGGGTGATCTCTCCATCCCGGATTGTAAGTGTTAGAGTAGGGATCATACCGTCTTTGTTGATTTGGAAAGACAACATTAGCTTGTTCATTGGAGTCTTCATACCCTTGAAGAGAACTTGGTATCACCGCGGATGCAACTTGTTTCATCATTGCCGTCAAGTTACCCATTTGTTGACAAAGTTCCTCGACCTCGCTCACTTCATTTACTCTCCTAAGAAGCACATCCTAACCATGACTCAAGAATTGTTGGGAGTTTGCTGCCATGTTCTCAATCAACTCTCTAGCTTGTATCACCGTCTTGTTCACTAGTGCACCACCACCCGCAGCGTCAAGAAGATTCATATCACTTGTTTGGAGTCCTTCATATAAGTATTAGATTATCATAGCAACACTGAATTGGTGGTGAGGACAGCTTTCCACCAATCTCTTGTATCGTTCCCAACATTCATATAAAGATTCTCCCACATTTTGCTTCATCCCGTAAATCTCCTTGCGAATTTGAGTAGCTTTTGATGCTGGAAAATATCTCTCTAAAAAGAGTTTCTTCAACCCATTCCATGTTGTGACACTTCCGGAAGGCAAATAATACAACCAATCCTTAGCACTATCCGCCAAAGAGAATCGGAAAACTTTCAACATTGCACCATCCGCATCAGTATCCGCTGGAAGCATGGCCGTGACAATGGTGTGGAATTCCATAAGATGCTTGTTTGGGTCTTCATTCACCATGCCATGGAACTTTGGTAATTCTCTAAGCAAACCCGACTTGATATCGAAAGTAGAGTTTGTTTGAATACACCATTGTTATGTATCCAACTTGTGAGAAGACAAGTCCTTGAGTGTACGATTTGCATCACCCATTGCTTCTTCTTCTTCAACTAGTGGTTCTTTTACGAATGGAACCTCTTGTTTTTCTTCTAGTTGTAACTCTTCTTCCACTTCTAACTCTTGTTCTTCCGTCGTGTCTTGACTTGGTTGGAGCATTGTGCCTCTTCGAGTAGCTATCCCGCACCTTGGATAGTTCCAATCTTTAGAAGCCATGGAATAGGCACCTGAAAAACAATTCTCACAAACAAGTAAGAAAAACGAAACAAGAAACAAAAAGCAAATATGAAAGCAGAAATGATGATAAGAAACTAAAAACTTAATAACTAGTCGTATGCCTCCCCGGCAGCGACGCCAAAATTTGATCGCTGTCGTATGCGTCAAAAATAATTTCACTTTCCTAAAGTATATGATAAGAAAGAGTTTGTTTCCACAGAGAGGCAATTGTAGTTATTAGTATTCAATTTCCTAAAAGTAACCAATTGGGGGATTTCTGATTTTTATGTAAGCAAAAAAAAGTAAATCAAAAGCAAAGTAAATTGGAGAAAGTCATCAATAGAGAAAGATATTGGTCAAGGAATTCATCTTCTATCTTAAACAAATGCTTGCATTCATGATTAAAATTACAATTTAGTCTCATTTATTATCAAAAGCCTAGAGAATCAAGAGAGCAAGATAATCTATTAATTTTCTAAGTTCATCAACATACACATTAGAGCTGCGGATGTGAAATCTACCCAAAGAATAACCTAACGCCTTGCGCTAATTAAGTTCAATTCCCAGGAGCATTAAGTTTTGGAAATAAATACCCAAAGAATAACCTTGCGCCTTGCGCTAATCAATGCAATTGTCATACATTGCGCATGACAATTCGGACAAAGGTCAAACTCTACATATGATTACAAGAGTGTATCACTACAAACCGTAATCATATCATGCTCTTGTATTCGGGGTTCTCGCTTGATGAAAAACCCTAAACTAGCTATGGACAAGGATGCAAATTCAATTAATTGGCCACTTAACTAACCAAACATCTAAGTCCTATCACAATACATCAATCATGTGATTATTAAAACAATAGAGATTTGAACGATAATCAAGAGAGAAAACTAATGCATCAATCAAGCACAAGTTGTAGATATAAGACTACATCTTTAACCAATAATATAAGATTTAGCTACTCATAGCTATGGAGTTCATCATAATCAATAATTAAATAAAGAAGATGAAAAATAAATATGAAAGCAAACCCTAGTTGTGTAAACAAAAGCGGCTCTCTCCTTAGCTCCAAGTAGAATACGTCCTCCTAAAAGTTGTAGAAGTCTTCTCTTTTATAGCTCCTCTTGTTCCAAAATTAGGTCTAGTCTTCAAAGTCCATTAGATGAAAATCCACGTGGCCCAAAAGTGAGAAAAACCCATGTAGAAACTTTTCCAAATCGCCGTCGTAAATGGCCGGAAAACTATCTCAGGTGACCGGCAAAGTTCGCCCGGTCACCGGTCAACTGGGTCAAATCGGTCAAGTCAACCGAGTCAACTCAGTCAAAGTCTCTGAGTCAAACCGGGTCAGGTCATGAGTCAGACCCTAGTCAGCTATAGGTGAGCTAACTGGGATGACTTGATTGAGTTGCCATGGCATAAGCCATTTGGACTGGCCTGAGTTATGCTGCACAATGATTGTGCATCATAGCTCAACCCAGCCATGCTGGCCCTGCACACTGCAAATCTTGCAAAATCTTCATTTCTTCCACCTGCAATGACACTCTCCACTCCAGCTGCACCTGTTATCATTTACATTCACCAGCTTAAACTCATCACCACCTTCCATGTAATGCATTGTTACCGACACCATTGCAGCAGCACCTCTACACTTCCAAGCTTCAGCTTAGGTCACTGCAGCACACACAACCACCACCATTAGTTTACCTGCAACCATCTGGCCTCGACTGCAGTTGTCACAGCAATTATCTCAAGCCTTCACTCAAATTCTTAAATCAATGGGCAACATAGGAGAAGAAGAAAGAAAAAGGAAAATGAACCCTAACTTTCCTCTCTCGACCAAAATAGTGTCTGAATAAGGGGAACAAATATTGACACCCCTATTGTTTAGATAAGGGTTAGCCTAGGTTGGCAGTCCCTCTTCTGATATACTAATTGCTTTGCATAGCAACCTCGATCAAATGTGTGTCTGCTTTTAACACTTTTACAGGGACTCCAGCTAGTCACGCTTATCTGCGGATGGGCTCTCAACGTCAATGAAATGACGATTCCGCCTGCTTGCTCCAAATGAACGCTCTTTTCTTCTCTTGAATTCTTCCACTAACAACAACCGTCTATTACTTCTCATATCCACTTATTCTCTACAATTTCTCTTCATCACTAAAGCAGTCGTGCTTTTCAGACAAAAATTAAGAAATAGAAGCAAATAATGAAAAATAGTTTGTCTCCAACAACATTTGCATCTTTTTTCCTTGTTCTTCTTCTTTTGTTCCAAATGACTCCAAAGTACCTAAATACTCAAAAACAAACATAAGATACATAATTTACAAGAAAACTTAGCAAAGAAAGCATAAATACTAGATATAAAATTAGGTGTTTTAGACAGCTATCACCCACTTTCAACTGTGTCCTATCACCAACGAGTTTTAGTCTGGGGAAAAAAACGTTTAGTCCAAAACCGGCTCAAACAATACGCTTTAGTCCAGACCTAGTAGACTACGTACAAATTAATCCAAGAATTGTGTAAAGACGTTATTATCCTTCGCACGCTTTTAATAAAGCACACATGCAGCGAATGGAATCAGTTTTGTAACTGACACAATGAACGTGGTTGCGACAAGTTGGCTTGAAAAAGAAACTGATTAAAAACTGTGGCATAACGGACAAAACATTAAATCCAACATTTTGCTTTTGCAGACTAAAACCAGAAGAAAAAATCAAAAAAACTTCAGAAAACATTTTGCTAACAAAGCCTAGAATTTCTTCAACTTATTGAAAACATTTAATCAAAATCCTAAAATCTTACTAATCAAAACACCTAGACGAGTGCAGTATCAGTAACATCATGTTTAAAGGAAAAAAAAGTAGCTTCAAAGACAAAGGCAACACCAACAGTGAAAGATTCAACATCGACTGAAGAAGAAAATCCATCAGTTGTTGTAGAAGAAATTCAAAAATCAACATCACCAAGGACGAGATCAAAGTCAACATTAAAAGATTCAACATCAATTTCATCCCCAACTCCATCAGTTGCAGTAGAAGAAATTCGAAAATCAACAGCACCAAGAACGAGATCGAAGAGAGCATTAGAAGATTCAACATCAATTTCAGCACCAGAAACTTCAAAAACATTACCATATAAGAAGAAATCAAAGACTTCAAATCCTTCAAAGCCTTCAATATTTGTTAAAAGAAAAAAATGTAACAATTCGTGTCCAATTCTGTCTATTTTTGAGCGATTTTTGTGAGAATTTTTGTTGGTGTGTACATACTAGTACACCACCATGTTGTTACAGTGATTCATGTCATGTTATATCTGTTTTTTTAGCAATTTTAGTGAGAATTGTTGTTGGTGTGTACATACTAGTACACCACCATGTTGTTGTAATGATTCATGTCCAGTTATGTCTGTTTTTGAGCAATTTTTCTGAGAATTGTTGTTGGTGTGTATATACTAGTACGCCACCATGTTGTTGCACTGACTCATGTCCAGTTCTGTCTTTTTTGAGCAATTTTTCGGAGAATTGTTGTTAGTGTATACATATTAGTACACCACCATGTTGTTGCAGTGATTCATGTCATGTTATGTCTGTTTTTTAGCAATTTTTGTGAGAATTGTTTCTGGTGTGTACATACTAGCACACCACCATGCTGTTGCAGTGACTCATGTCATGTTATGTTTGTTTTTTAGCCTTTTTTTTGAGAATTGTTGCTGGTGTGTACATACTAGATCACCACCATGTTGTTGCAGTGATTCATGTCCAAATCTCTCTGTTTTTCAGCAATTTTTCTGAGAATTGTTGTTGGTGTGTACATATTAGTACACCACCATGATGTTGTCATGATTCATGTCATGTTATATCTGTTTTTGAGCAATTTTTCTGAGAATTGTTGTTTGTGTGTACATATTAGTACACCATCATGTTGTTGCAGTGATTCATGTCATGTTATGTCTGTTTTTTAGCAATTTTAGTGAGAATTGTTGCTGGTGTGTACATACTAGTACGCCACCATGCTGTTCCAGTGATTCATGTCCAGTTCTGTCTGTTTTTGAGCAATTTTTCTGAGAATTGTTGTTGGTGTGTACATATTTGTACACCACCATGTTGTTGCAGTGATTCATGTTATGTCTATTTTTGAGCAATTTTTCTGAGAAGTGTTGTCGGTGTGTACATACTAGTACACCACCATGATGTTGCAGTGATTCATGTCATGTTATGTCTGTTTTTTAGCAATTTTTGTGAGAATTGTTTCTGGTGTGTACATACTAGTACACCATCATGATGTTGCAGTGATTCATGTCCAGTTCTGTCCGTTTTTGAGCAAATTTTCTCAGAATTGTTGTTGGTGTGTACATATAAGTACACCACCATGCTGTTGCAGTGATTCATGTCATGTTATGTCTGTTTTTGAGAAATTTTTCTGAGAATTGTTGTTGGTGTGTACATACTAGTACACCACCATGCTGTTGCAGTGATTCATGTCATGTTATGTCTGTTTTTTAGCAATTTTTGTGAGTATTGTTGCTGGTGTGTACATACTAGTACACCACCATGTCCTGTTATGTGGGTTTGTGAGTGTTTTTATGGTTAATGGCATGTTATATGTGATTCATGGCATGTTATATGTGTTATGGAGTTGTTTCATTTCAGTTGTCCGTACAGATTTGTACACAAGCATTCTATTGCAGTGATTCATGGCATGTTGTGTGTGTTTTAAAGATGTTTTTGTAGGAGTGTACATATTTTTACACCATCATGGTGTTGTAGTGATATATGGCGTGTTGTATGGGAATTATTGTTGCTCTTGTTATATCTCTATAGCAGTGTACTGGTTTGTACACCAGAATCTTTGTATGAATATTGTGTGTTATGTTGCTCTTTTCTTATTCCCATTTGTCTATTTTCGTAGATACAGACAAACCTTATAGATCAGGTTTTCATGCAATCAATGAGTTTGTGAACAAGAACCTTGAGGAAGATGGAAAAGTAAGGAAGAAGAATCCTAAAAAAGTATGGTTCACTGACTTTCAATTAGAGAAGCAAAAGGAGAGCCCTTTTTGGCCTATAGTAGACGTCTTTGTTCACAAGAAAGCTGAAAACAAAGAGGAGAAAAAGTCAGAAAAGAAAAAGGAGAAAAAGAGAGATGTGTGGTTCAAGAATCCAGAATCAATCTTGAAGATTGTGAACCATTTCCGCTTCAGGGGGAAATGTTTTCGTTTTCAAAACAGCCGAGGAGAAAAAACTTGTGGAAGTAGAAAGTATGTGGATTAGACTGGAGAAGGAGAAAGTACCAGAACTAGAGCTGAGATGAGATATGGTTCACTGATAACCCGAATAAAACTGAAGGATCCAACTAAGTTGGGGAACTAGATGTGGAGAATGAAATCTTGCGTATAATGAAGTTAAACCCAAAGTTGGATAGAGAGATTGAAATAAATGTTGAGGACTTGGTAATGTTGTTTGGGATGTACCTGTGCATCACTATTTTTTTACCACAACAAATGGAAGCGCGCTTACCAAGATCCAATTTGCTCACTACTTTGAATCACTGGATAGAATGAAAAAAACCAATTGGCCAGTTCATATACATAAATATCTAACGGATAGCATTAGGATACATATCCAGTCACCACTTAAAGTTAATGGTTGTATGGTATACCTGTTGGTAAGCTTACATGTGTACATTGTTTTATACCAGTTTTAAGTTGTACCAATTTACATGCTTTGGTTCATTATATTTGTTGGGTCCTATCACATTTCTAACTCTTTACCTGTTTGTTAATGCAGTATTGGTTTGCTGAACGCAACAACAACATGACGCCAAGCAATGAACAAGGTTTCCCTAGGTTTCTAAGGTGGGTAATAAGTGATATCAGTAATACAATTAAGAGAGAACTAAATGAAGCTATGAAAAAGGTAACTCGATAACTTTCTTACGATAGTGATTTCTTCCTAGATGTGCACATTAATATACACCTTGAAAAGGTGTACAAAATGGTGACAAAATTCAAAATTTTGTCATATGTATAACAATACACACCTGTAACACAGATGTAAAAAGATATACACATGTTATCCATATTGATACTTTGGCATGTTTTCAGATACAACCAGTATGGGTAAAAGCTTGCAGTGATGAACAACAACAGATTTGGATGAGTACAGAAAGAATAGGCAAGAAAATAGCACAGATGCACTGAAGGAAAAGTTGTACATAGCACTAATGCAAAAAGATGAAGTATTGGAAGAGCTTTCTGACTTGTAGGTTAAACATGAAAAGCTTGTTAGCTTCATTGAATAAAAAAGCAAAAAAAATCATGCAGCTGATCCGAGGAATGTGCAAAATGATAAGGATCTTGTTGATTTATGTGTTGACACTTGAAAGAAATTATTTCATTTAACAAAGCATTAAAAAGTGAGGAGGAGAGTGATGATGATGAGCAGGAGGAGGAGGAATGTGAGAAAGGTGAGAAAAGTGGCAAAGGTGGTGATGTGGATGATTTTTTTTTTCCGTTAAGTCCAAGGTTTATTATAACAAAAAAACGTAATTACAAGAATTACAAAATGGGAGGCTCAAGGCCTCCCCACCTCCATAAACCAAAGGGGCAAAAAATAGCCACAAAAATCTAAAAGCTCATAAAATAAACTCCTAAACACATAAAAAAACATAAAGAGGAAATCTAACGTCTGCGTCCCTTATTTCCAACTCTAAAATTCCTCTTCTTGGTAATAAGACCAGCAATTATTTGTGTCAAATCAGGGTCTCCGTAAGGCCCTTTGTATTCATCTTCATAAACATCATCATATTCGTAATCATCTTCATCAGAAGCATAATTACCACCAGGAACAAGCTTAATAGGAGATTGAGCTTTTTTCTTAGTTGACATTCTATCCATTAGCTCCTTCTTTTCATTGAAATAGTCTCGTCTAAATGCTGGATTTCGAATAAAATTAGCACGCACATCATCATTTTGAATGTTGCTAGCCTCTTCAAGTTCCTCCTTTGACAAAATATTATTCATATCAAACACATTATCCTCAAAATCAGTTTGAGTTTTCTCATTGGGGTCAGTTTCCCGACTTGGATCATCCACATCCCATTTTGGGTGATGTGGATGATAGTGATGATGATGAGGAGGAGGAAGGTGAGAAAGGTAAGAAAAGTGGAAAAGGTGGTGATGTGGATGAGAGTGATGATGATGATGATGATGATGATGATGAGGAGGAGGAGGAAGGTGAGAAAGGTAAGAAAGGTGGCAAAGGTGGTGGTGATCTGGATGATAGTGATGATGATGGGGAGGAGGAGGGTGGCAAAGGTGGTGATCTATATGATGATGATGATGGCAATGACAAAGAGGGTAGCAAAGGTGGTGATGAGGAGGATAGAACTGAATCCGAAAAGAATGAAGTTCCATCTGAAACTCTTAAAAAGCTGAGGTATAACATCACTTTTATTAAATGTGGCAGTCATTTCTTTTTATATTCTTTATGTGTGTATATAGTTGTACACCAGTGTGCTAAAACTCATACCTTTTCTCAAAAGTTGCATCTTTTAGCACTCCTTCATCAAAGACCAATGAGGGAAATGAAGAAAAGGATATGGAGGATGGAAGTGAATATGACAAAGGAATTGAGTCTGAAACTGCTAACACGCCGAGGTATGATGATATAAGCTCGCATTTCTTTTCATTTTTGTATATGTAGATACTTGTACACCACTGATAAAAATCAAATAAAAGTGTATTTTCCAGCAGGCCTCTGTCAAAGTCAAATGAAGAAGAGGATGGAAAGGATGGAACAAGCCTAGGAGTTGAGTCTGAAACTGCTAACAAGCCGAGGTATAAAGAAATGATCTCAACGCGCATTTCATTTAATTTTCTGTATATGTATACCAAGATGTACACCTTAGTTATTTCTTTTGTGTGTGTACAATAGTGTACAACTTTGTACGACCTAACAAAATTGCATTTTTTCAGCACTTCTCTGCCAAAGACAAATGAAAAACCTGAAGATCAACAAGACCATATGGACCTTGATAACCAGGATGTGAGGAATACCACTCAAACTGCTGAAATTAATGAAGCTACGATAATCGCAGTCAAGCCATATCTTACATGGACCCTAAAGGCATGTTTCCAGTTGAAGAAGATGTCCTTTTACTCACACAGGGAGAAGAGATAGAGAAGGAGACTTATACATCAATTGATGACCTTCTAGATAACTTGTCTGAAACTGTGTTCGTAAAGCTTGAAAAAGGTTTTTACAGAATGGCACCATCTGAAGTGAAGGAAAATATAGCAACCCTGATCCACGATTTTCCAAGCTTTTCATTGTTGAGCCAAGAAGATCCAAAAGACGAGTCGTCGCAAAAATTATTATCCGATGAAGATGTACGAGAAAGGATCATTGTTCAAGCAGTGCAGTTCATCCAATAAAATCCTAGTTAATTTTTTAGCAGTCAAGAGGTAGAAGAAGAGAAGACGACACCAGTGAGGACAAAAGCAGGGAAGATGAAGTAAGCAGAGATGTTGAAGACAAAAGCGGCTGGCAAGTTGTCCAAGACACCACAAAAGAGATTTGCAAAGAAAAAGCTTGATCCAGAGTTCACTGCCGAAGGTAAAACCAGACCACTAAAGATAAAAGAGGGACAAGAACCAGGTTATCCTGCGCCACTAAAGAGAAGAAAGGCAGAGGAGTATCGTCCTGCTCTTCCATTGCCAGATATTCGTCAATCTCCACTATACCATGCAATTGAACCAGGAGATGCCAAAAAAAAAGGATACAAAAGTTCTTTGACTATGCAAGCCTGACGTAAGTTCACAAAACAATTACTTCGCACTATCCACATGATTGAATCTTATAAAAAAAGGTATGTGCACCACTATGTATACCATTTTAACATTTCCTTTATGATTCTGCATCTCTGTAGCTTGGGAACTAACAAGACTCGAAGATCCAACAGTCAGGGAAGATATTCTGATTGTGGTTTGTGAACTAATGTTCAACAAATACCTGGACCAAGAGGTACTGCAGTTCTACAACCATCGACGTATAAGAGCGCTTGTCAGAGATAGCTTTCGTCATCCAGATGATAAAAAGTACTTGAGCTGTGAAATAATGAGTCCTACTGCATGTGTAAGTTTCTCAAAACAAATCAAATGGCATATATATAGATATGCTTTAATGATGTGTACATAGTTGTACACCTAATTGATATGAAATGTTCTACGTGTTTGTAGATTTATTTAGCTGTGTACATAGATGTACACCTATATCATATGTCATGAATATACAGTCTGTTAAGTGTTGGCATGGATGGTTGATTATTAGATTTATTTAGGTGTGTACATAGTTGTACACCTATATTATATGTCATGAATATACAGTCTTTTTTCAGGCCTAAAATGTTTGATTTGTTAGTTTTCTGTAGTAGTCTACATGCTTGTTAGTTTTCTGGTCTGATTAAGGTGAACCTAATTCATTTTATTTTATTGATTGCAATACTATGTCAAGTATAGTATCATGAGCGCGGTGCAAAATCTTGTGGTTGATTTCGTACGGGACATACCTGAGAATCTGGAAGTTCTTGTGATCCCCATCAATCACTATACAGAACAAATAAGGGTATGACAGCATTGGTCGCTTTTGAAGTTTGATTTTGAAGCTCTAAAGTGGAAATGGTACAACTCGTTGCACACAGAAAATGTTGAGGACTATAAAAAAGATGCACATCAAATGGCATATGTGGTGCAATTGGAACTCAACTAGAAGATAACATTAATGGGTGATGCACCTATAGAAGCGCACGAAATAAACTTCATGCCATGCCCTGCACAAAGATTCAACCCAGACTGCCTCCTATACACTTGTTACTTTATGAAACAAAGTGTGAAGAAAATAAAGAGTATCGAAAGAGATCAGCAGACGGCCGAAGACATTTGTCAGCAAATGAGATCAAAACTGGTGGCCAAGATGCTGAAAAAAGTCAGAAGTTATAGTATGGGATATAGCAGAGGATGAAGAGCACAAGGCATGGCGTGTGAGTAAAGAAATGCAACCATTAAAGAAGAAGAGGAGTTTTTAAGCTTCATATACAAGATCACTTTCTGAATTGCTTCTAAACATTTTCAATCTTTAGACAACTTTTCAAATTTCAGTTTTTAACTCTTTGTTTCAGACTTATCACTACTATAAAGACCTTGAATTAATCTTTTTATTAGTTTCAATATTGATGTTTTGAAAGTAGACTTGTGCCAGTACTAAGGTGTATATTACAGGTTAGGAAATATCAAGGTGTACTTGATTGTGCACAGTTACTGACAGGGCAGAAAATTATCACAATAATGGTACAGGAAGGTGTACATTGTGTGGGTGGTTCATACTTAAATTTAACAGACATTACTTAGTGATACTGTTTAGTTAACACTTCAAAATAGTATGAAGTAAATTTTAAGTAATAGAGAGTAGTTCTAGACTTCAAGTGTCATGCATGCCATCATCACCACCATTTATTACTAAAATTTATTAATTATTACAATGGTACACATGTACTGACAGACTTTTATACTTATCCAGGCCTGCAGAACTGAAAACATAAAAATTGAACATATCAAAAGTAATTATACATATCTGAAAAACATAGAATATTACTAAATAAAATAAACTAGTAGCATACATTGTACAACAAGGTGTACATATTGGTACACATGTAAAAAGATAGGTAAGAAAACTGAAGTGCACGGGAAGGTGTACATAATGGTACACATGTACTGGCACTAATTATCCACGCCAAAGACATGGGGCAGGTAACTCTGTTGTGGTGACCAAGGGTGGAGCACTTTGTGCACATCATTGGCCTCTTTTGCTTCTCCCAATCATTCTTGATACGGTGTGTTCTTCGTCTACCAGGTGGAGGAAATAGGAACAATAACCTATCACTAGGATCATAAGCCTGCTGCTTGTCATAATTGGGGATTGGCAAGATGATCTCATGGTATGTCCTGTTGTACCATTTAGTGGTGAAGTATGGCTCAACAAATGAATAGATGTCCTCCCTCGTAGCTTGAATGGCAGCACAAGCATGTGCACAAGGAAAACCATTAACTCGCCACCTGTGACATGTACAAGTTTTCAGCAATAGATCTACAGAATGAGACCGGGGAGACGCGACTTCATACAATCTTTGCATGGACTCAATAACAGTCCAAGTACGAACAATATCGATGTTTTCCTTTAGTAAAGCCTCATATATGGGAGTGGGCCTAGTGTTGAAATTTTCTAGACCTTCTATCCTTCACTCAGAATTCTTCTTCATAACCTTCAAACTAACATGATAAAAACACAAAACATAAAATCAAACACATGATCTGGACGGAATACAAATAAAACATGTGTACAACAATGTACACATTAAGGAAATCCATGTGTACAACAATGTACACACAGTTGCAGAATCACAAATAAAACATGTGTACAAGTATGTACACATCAAGCAAATTTATGTGTGCAACAATGTATACAGATAAACATGTGTACAAGGGAAGATGTACACATCAAAAAAATGAATGAAACACTAAACACAAAACTCACCGTATCGCATCGGGAAGAGCAAAAACAGGCAACTTTTTGAAATCAAGAATCCAGTTGTTGAAGGACTCGGAAAGAATTGAAGAGTGAGCAATATATCTGCATACAAGAAAAAATGCATTTGCCCGTATCTCCTTTGGAATATTCCTAATATAATTAGCAACATGTCCACATCCAATTGCATTCATTCCCCGCAAAGCTTCTTCAAAGTTAGTTGTTGTGTAAGAGTAAGCAGCTTTGTAAAACAAATCAATAACGGCCTTCGGATTCGCATCATCTGATCCAATAGGGATATTGCACTTGATGTGGTAAAATCAATAGTTGTGATAGGAATTAGGAAATAATTTTGGAATGCCCAGCAAAATCCCTTCTCCACGATCACTAAGGAAAACAATTGGACGACCATCGATAACTTGTCTAAGGTTGTCCAGAAACCAAATCAAATTTTCTTTGTTTTCAGCAGAAACAAGAGCAAAAGAAAATGGGTAAAAACCATTGTTTCCATTGATACATGTTGCATCCATCAAAGCACCCCTGAATCTACCAGTAAGGAAAGTAGCGTCCAAGTAAATCATCGGCCTGAGATACCTATAGCTATGCTTGCAAGCACCAAAACAAATGAAAATCCTCTGAAATCTTCTGCTTGCATGATCAACTTAAAATTTTACAAAGCTATCAGGATTAGTTTGCTCAATGCCTTTGACATACCAAGTTAAATCGTTATACGACTTCTCGTCATCACCAAACTGTTCTTAAAATACGGCTGCTTTCCCTCTACAGGCATGGTGATACTTAATATTGGATCCATAAGTCTTCTTAAAAAGTGACATGATCTGTCTGGTTTTTAAACTAGGATCACTCTGTATATTGTCAGCGATCAAATGCTTGACTAACTTGGTTGTCACCGAAGGACTCTTCAACCTAAAACCAACACCACAGCTACAAAAAAAAACGGAATAAGTAATGTGCACTACAATGTATACCTAATAAGATCTCAAAACCAACACTACATATGCAAAAAAGAAAACACGGACCAAGCAAGAATATGTAATTTACACCACAATGTGCCACCTAAAAATCCTACAACAAGTAATGTGCACCACAATGTACACCTAAAACAAGTCTACATATAAAAACCTAAAACAAGAATTCGTAATGTGGACTAATATGAACACCACTAACCTGTGAATAACATTAGAATCTTTCAGCACGAACCGAGAAATGTCACCATTCACAGGCTCAAAGTGAATCCTCCAACCACAATCATTTTCTTCGCACTTTGCAGTAAAACGAGTCTTGTCATCTTTAAGAATAATAATCTTGTAACCAGTAGCCATCTTGTACTTATCAACAACAAGTCTAACAATTTTAACACCACCCATAAATTCTCTACCAACTTTGTCAAAAACATAAATCTATTCATCAGTAATCAGAGACATGGCCTTGTCTGCATCATGATCTAACACCCTTACAAGCTTAGGACTTTCATTTACACAAGAATTTGCAGTACTAGAACCAGAACTAGTGCTACAACCAGACTTAGAACAAGAAGTATGATTCCGAATCACGTCAACATTCAAATAGAAATCTTCATTCTTAATAAGAATAACAAGAGCAATTTAACCTGTATATCACCTTGTACAAAAACTAATTGATCATTATCCATATAGCTGAAACGTATACTCCCAGGAGACAAAGACCTCCAATGCTTGCATGCAAAATGCTTCAATTCATCTACGGTTGTCGAAGTATTAATACGAAAAGCAGCAGAATTCTCACCATGATTCAAAACAACATGAATAACCTTCTTAGACATATTTGATACCCCTACATGTTACAAAAGAAATGATAATAAACATTTGAAGCTTCAAATCACAATTTCAGATTTGAATATCCTAAAACTTAAACAGTGTACAGGAAAGTACACATTTAACCGAAGCCAAAACATCAAATAACAGTAAACCTAAATCAAATACTCTATCAATTATAAGCTTCAGAATCTTACTAGAACACATAATTGAATAAATCAGAAGCCTACGATCTAATATCAGTTCGATTTCATATCATACATCATAAAACTAAAATCATCATCAAACAAAAGTAAACAAAAATCGCTTCACGAGAACCAAAAGCTAATATATAACAAATATCAAATCAAGATCATACAAACAATAAGATGTAACATATCGAATTCATATCATCGACTCATAAACTCAGAAAAACTAAAAATCAGAAACAAACCTGAAAATTAGATGTAACAGATCGTACAACCAAAAGAAAACTAACCTGAGGTTGAATTATGCTGCAGAAACAAATCAAATCCAACCTAACCTCTATGAATCTAATAAATCACCTCCGAAATTTATATCTGGATCGATCTATCTCTCAATCTGTCGTGAATTAAAATGTGAGATCAAAAAAATCGATTTCAGAACACTTTTAAAAGTAACCTGAAGTTGAATTATGATGAAGAAACGATTAAATCCTCTCTGAAACTGTTAAATCGCCTCCCAAAATTAATCTCTGACCTGCTCCCTGTTTTTTGAATTCATGATTGAGATCCAAAAAATCGACTTGTTTTATATATTGGAATCGGTTCAAGGGTAATTAAGGTATATCGAAAACTCGGGACTCGTCTGGCTTTTGGACTAACTCGTCCATGTTTGTACTAAACTGTCGTAAGCGGGGTTTATTTGGACTAGAGGGTACTGGGCTTCAGATGAGTGGGCTAAAGCGTCCAAAGCCCACAAACTTTGGGACTAAACGTCAATTTCTACTTTAGTCTTTCAGTCACGTACACCGTAACACCATGATTTATACGGATTGATATCAGCTCTACTAAGGGCTGATACCAATCCATATATGACAAAAAGATCCTGACGGTTTTGACCATTGGATCGATGGACTGATATCAGCCCCTAGTAGAGCTGATATCAGCCCATATAAATCATATGTAACACGGTGTTGAGCACCAACCACGAATTTTCATCTCTTTTGTTATTTGATAAGATACCTACGTAACAACGAACATATAAATGTAAATTAAAAATCCACTGTAAAAAATAACCAATAATAAAATTTAATATTAATTTAAAACGTGTTATGAGGAAACAAGAAAAGTTATAGTTTGGTGCAGAGCATATAGGAATCTTGTTTTCCATTAATCCTTGATAGCTTAGTGTAGAGCGTGCTGATAACGTCTTGTGAAATAGAGAAAGATACAAAATAAAGGGAAGAAGAGCGAGAGAGATTTCTTATTAGAGGTGTATATAATACAAAGGTTTAGGACTCTATTCATAGAGTTTACATACTTGGTGCCCAAATAATAGGGTTCCACTAAAGGGAGCATCTACATAATAAAATGTCGTTTATAACAAATTTATAATTTTGTCCCCGCTCGGGACCGAATAAAAACATTATTTAAGAGAGTTTATTAAATAATTGAGTATTAAGTGATAGAGTTTCTACTGTATAAACTAAAAAAATTGGTTTGCTCAGTGATGGAGAATAACAGGGAAGGATCAAAATTTGGTCAAACGAATATTATATGTCCGCCCAAGTAAGGCGAACTTTATATGTTCGCCTGGTGATGATTCACCACATGTGCCACAAATGCGTGTGACTTAATATATTGGTTTATATTAAATGGGCGGACTTTATATGTTCGCTCCACCATCGTGCACACACTTAATCTCCGTCCCATTCCGAACGGTTATCATACCAGCACCCCTCTCCGCTCCACCATATAGTTTTGCTCCGATTTTCAGACCAAATATACACCCGAACCCTAGAAATCTCGACTATATATAGTTTTGCTCCGTTCAACTGCGATTCATTTTCTGACCAAATATGGTTTTGCTCCAGCTTTTGCTCGTCCATTGTGGACGCTCTTACCCACCATAATTATCAGTAGAATCACTGATGACCTACTAAGCTGCATTCAAGAGAGGGCGATCGTGCTCAACATTATTTGAGATAACATGGAGATTCTAATAGCATATAACAGTAACTACACTGGAACATGAGCAGATGTTACTTGAAGGTCAGGATGAACTAATTATTACTGCCATGCCAAAGAAAGGTGCAGCTTTCTTTGAAAGAAATCTAGGAATCAAGGAAAAGAAAATAAACATGCATTAAAATTGTGGCACCAGTTTGTGTAGAAACAAAAATGGCAATTCGGATAATAAACAAAGAAAAGGATGCCTGGGACACCAGACACGCCATGATAAATCTTGAAAGGCTTCCAGGTCCCAAAATTATTAGAAAAAAAAAAAGAGATTCCAATCACCAGAAATCCTCACGTAACAACAAAAATCCTTCACAACCAACCTCAATGATTTTCGGAGGATTCTCTACCTTGTGAAAAGCTTTCTTTTAAGCAGCGACTTTGGGTGTTTTGTCTCCTGGTAGGATGTTATCAGGAAGGATTAGTTCTGGGGGCACTTCACGAACAACACCCAACATAGAATCGTACTCCTCATCTTTGTGAGCATGCTTCTTGCGTAAAGCCTTCTCAAACTCGATCTCCTCAAAACCCTTGGCATTCTCAGCCGCATGAACTTGTGCTAAGTTGGAGTAGTTGGTGGCCGACTTAGAAATGAACGCTATCTCTTCTTCTGTAAGCTTCCTTAGGAACTTCGCTGGATTTCCTCCCCAAACCTGCATATTTAGATAACTTTGGAACTCATTACAATAATTATGTTAAGGCTTCTTCATGAAGAATACATGGCATGCTGATAGTTTATGGAGAAGGATCACTCAGTTACACATCTAGAAGATGGAATTATAATAACTGTGTTAAGGCTTCTTAATGAAGAATACATGGCATGCTGATAGTGTATGGAGAAGGATCACTCAGTTACACATCTAGAAGATGGAATATAAATACTTGCTATCAAGCCTCCAACGGCATCCTGAAACCTTGGGCATCACCCATGGATTTTTTCACATATAAAACAACCACATAATATGACAACACTGACGCAGGAATCAGCTCCAATAACAGCTCAACTATCTTGTTTTACAGTGTGGCACATAACAAATGTGAAATAGAAAACAAAAAGATGTAAAGAGCTTTTTTTTTCAATGCATCTAACCCGTGAGATCTAGCCTTGGTGTAGTTAACACCAGGATGAAAAAAGTTGAACCGGAAACGTGCTAAATATCTAGACTTCTGTGTAACAATGTCACCCTGTTTTCCAAATCTCACTGTGTTGAACTTACATGGACACAGCAACAGCTCTGCCAGCCTTTAAACTTTATATTTTTGCATCTTAGCTTTCTAAACTTGAAAAAATGGAAGAAGAAAGAGAACAAGAAACATGTCTACCTTTTTCTTCAATATTAACCTGGATCTATTTAGATATCCTAAAAAGAATGCACTTAATATAAACCCCAACTCCCATTTCCTAATCGGACACCTCGTACCCGAGTAACCATGTCATCGTTATATAGCTAGACTTAGCTGACATGCTATTCAACCCGTCATTCCTCTACTTATAGGATTTCTTCTTCTTGAGTTAGCATTCAACTTAACCAAATGAAATTGGACCCGGGAAGAGGAAACTAATCTTTGTTGTGAAACAAGTTGCTAGACATTAAAGCTCTTTATAGTCACATGGAACGATTAATCACTAAAAATGCCAGCCCCAAGCATGTTTAAAATGATTAATCACTTTAAAAGCAAAAGAAAAAAAAAATGATAAGATGATTAAACTAGCAAAATCTATGGTCACAGCCAGCAGTATGGTTTCTTGAGATCAACAGAGTCCACTTTGTTCAGTATAAGTCTAACCTAATGATTTTTTCACACAAACGAATGCGAATGCTATCATCAACACAGTAGAACCAGGAAACGCTATAATGAAACCAATTTACAAAGTTGACACACACTCTGAAACACATCTTGAGACGGGAACAAAACAGGTGATTATACAATTCCAGAGTAAGTATTTGTAAACAAACCTCCCCACTTGGAATCCTCATGTCCTGCCTAACAAGAGCTCCAGCAGCAACCATGCCATGCTTCTCAACAACCACACCATCAAGCAAGGTAGCACCCATACCGACAAATGACTCATCTTCAACAGTGCAACCATGTAAAACAGCACTATGACCTGCTCAGTTTAAACTGAAAACTGTAAAGCACAACTCAAGAACCTTTTTAAATGTGTAATGCAAAAACTTGCAAACTGCAATAATCATTTTGGGAAAGGTTTTGAACTTGTTATTTTACCTACGGTAACGTTGTCTCCGATAACGGTCGGTAATACCTTCCCTTTGAGATTTGTTTTTGCTACATGAATAAGAGAGTTGTCCTGGATATTCGTTCCGGATCCAACACTGATATGGTTAACATCACCTACACAAAAAACCAAACGTTTCGATATTCTTAAAGTTCAACTTTTCTTCCCAATTCGCTGTGCCTAATCAGAATTAATCACCTATATCAGAACAAAACTTGTGCAAATTTTCGACAAAACTAAAGGAACCAAGAAACTGTTACCTCTCAAAACACATCCATACCAAATTGATGATGCTCTTCCAATTTGTACATCTCCGATAATAGATGCACTAGGAGCCACAAATGCATCCTTAGAAACACTAGGAGCTTTGTCAAATATATTCATCAATGTCCTATGCCTTGATACTACAATTACATGAAAAAGCAAAAGGCACGATCAATAAAATAAAAATATTGAAACGACTATGCCTAAAAATAAGTAAATTAACCTAAGTTTGCTAAACCTTAAAAATGTAAATCTAAAATACCAAAATTAGAAATTCTTTTTTTTTCTAGGGCAGGAAATGAATGAAGAGAATTTGGTATGATAATAAATAACAACAATCAGGCATACATTGCTCATGGAAGTAATAGTTTCCTTGAAGTCGAGAACCAAGCCGATCCATTGCTTGACCAGTTTCGCGAATCCAAAATCCAACCGTGTAGATCGCTTTTCCCAACGTACCCATTATTCCCCTTTCTTTTTTTGCCTAGAGATTTGATCTCTTATTCTTCTTCTTCTCTGGTGATTACTAGAGAGGGAGAGAGAGGGAGAGAGAGAGAGAGAGTATCAGAAGAGGATTTTTCTTAGAGCTATAAAAGAGTGACAAAAGTGAGGTTTTCATTTTGGTTTTGCTGCTTCATCTGAAATTTTCTTGATAGATCCTTCAGTTTTTTGACTAATTCACAACAGAGGATCACTTAAGTGATATTTCAGCGCGTTACTTTACTGGGGCAGCCAGCCCATTGCCTTAATAGCCGACTAGGCGTCAGGTGAAGCCCTGACTCGGGGCTTAAAATAAACAACCACGCCCTGCTATCTCCCACCTTTTTCTTTAGATGATTGTTTTCTGTTCACAAAGCGGTCTGGGGAAGCAAAAAAGTTAATGGATAATCTATCTAATTTTGGGAGATCACAAGCTAAATGGTAAATCACCAAAAATCAGATATCTATTTTAACCCTAAAATCCATACTAAACATGGAAAAAATAATAGCAAAAATCTGACAACAAAAAAAGACAGATACCTCGCAACCCCTCTCTTCTTTGATAGAAACAGGAAAGAGAATTTCGAACCGCGACTTCAAAAATACTAAAATACTTTATAAGGTTGGAAAGCAAAGTTGTTATCTCAAACGGGCAGGACAGTTTTAATTCAGTCAATCCTACAAGCTTATGCAACGTATCAAATGCAGATGCTAGCTCTTCCAAAAGACATTTTAGATAAATTAGATAAAATTCAAAGAAATTTTTGGTGGAATAAAGATAGATCAAAAGACAAAGATGGTTATATAAGGGCGTATCGACATGTGTAAACAAAAATCGCAAGGGAGCTTGGGAATAAAGAATCCTCATAATTTCAATATAGCCCTTCTAACAAAGCTGACTAGCAGCGTAATGACAGAAGAAAAACAATCATGGGTGAAATTTCTTGAAGCGAAATATTACCACGACTCAAATCCTTTCGAACAGTCGAGATACAAACTCTCTTGGATTTACAAGCATTCAAAAAGGTCTAAATATTATAAAAGAAAATTTTGATTGGGAAGTGAAAAATGGAGCTAATATACTGCACCAAAACAGAACTTATGTTACACAAATATGTGTGATTTCTTAATTACTGTCACACATATAAGTGTCATAAATATGGTGTTTTTCCTTTTGTTACACATTAGTGGTCACACTAATAAGTGTGACTTTAATTAATTTAAATCACACTAAAAGGTATGTCAAATTTCTTACATATATTAGTGTAACAATTTAGGCATAACTAATTAAAAAGAAAACATTTATTTTTAATTCCCCTCATTTCATTTCGGATATCTGCATCAACCTTCACCTCATTCACCCTTGCGCCAATAACATTATTCAACGTAGAAAACATTGCACTGCAATATAAATAAATTTAACGAAGTTTTTTTGTGGTAGCCTTAACTAATATTATAAAAAAATACTACTACCAGACAACCCTAAACACCAGCAATAGTTGGTTAGCCATCGATACTAAGCCCTAATTATACATGGTAAACGGTGTTCAACTGATAAATTACAACTGAACCCTACCCCATATCACCTAGCCACCACCAATATAAGCAGATAACTTTCCCTCTTTCCTATTTTGATTTTCACACTTCACCGCTGCTGCTAGAGTTTTACATTACTCATTGTTATTAATCTCAAGAAGTCTCATAAGTGTCACTTTTAAGCATGGCATACTGGTGTTGCTAGTCTTACACTTTTCATCCTTGGCAAGCTTAAGAAGTCCTGTAAGTGCCACTTCTCGTACCTCTACATCCTCACTGGACACAAAGTGCATCATGACGTAGGAAAACCATAGATTTTATCACAGCAAGCAGTGAACCAAGATGAGGGCTTTCCTGGTTTGGATAATAATGATTTTAGTTAATCACAAGTTTATCATTTGCATATAGATTCAATGGTGTTAGTCTAACTGCATCGAGTGTAGCCATCCAGCAAAGAAGACATCATGACTACAAGTAACAAAAAAGGAGTGTTCAAGGATTTCAAATACCTTTAAAACCTTGCCAATTACTTGCTTAAACGCATTTACTCCAGGTTTGTTGAGTTGAATTAAAGCTGGAAGACTCAATAACCAACATATCAACTGATCAACACATAACTATATGTAATCTGAGCTCGAAGAGAAGTAACCAGAAGAGGCCTGAAGTATACAAATATCGCTTAAAGGATACTAAACCAAGAGATTTGGTACCAACGGTAACACCAGGTTCTGAAGTGAGATTAGTGATTGGTAAAAGATATCTGCCAAATTAATAACTCAAAGACAATTATTAAAATTGATAAAAAGAAAGGCTCGAAGTGAACAACAAGAAATACTTGAATTTAACAGATTTAAATCTAATCAAAATGCACACCTAGACAAATTGGCTTATTTCTTAGCCATGGTGAGCGAAATTGATATTCCTTCAGATTCTCTTCTTGCAATGACGGGACCTACAATCATATGAATAGAAATAAATAAAAAAGATCTCATCAGATGTGAAAGATATTTGTCATATGTATATACACATTTCAGAGTGGGGGTACAAGTAACTTTGTTTTAATTAAGGACTTATACACACCTCATAAAATAGATTTCACCTGGCCCAGATTATGCATATCTAGCAATAGACATACTTTAATTTAAAGAGGAATTGAGAAGATAGGTATAACATATTAGCTATCCACATGACATCAGGGAAAATGTAGCCAGCAAGGATGGATTAATTTTCGATAAGATGATGCACATCCCTGTTCCCAACTTTTCATAACAGAGTTTTAAATTAGAATCAATGATAATTCAAAATATTTTCATGGAACATTATCAAGAGTAAGCATTGTTAGAGTGATGGATCAAATTTTCAAACCATATAGTGGAAAGAAATCAACAATAAAAGCATACAAAAGTTCAGTTTGGTTCAACTTCAGAAACGTTCGCGGCTCAAGGCAATCGAAGGAAAAGATGTTGCATAATGGTAATTGCTAATGAATCACAAAAGAGTTGTGTAATCGTTCCTTGTAATTGGTGTAACTGGTCCTAGTAATTGGTGTAACCGATCCTAGTGACTTGTATAACCGATCACAAGTAATACCACAAGAATATGGTAATCGGTCCTGGTAATTGATGTAACCGATCACGGTAACTGATGTAACCGGTCCCAGTAACCATATTAAGGTAGAACCGATCCTTGTGTTTGGTAAAACCGTAAACCCATGAATAGTGAATTGATATTTGATCAATCAGATAGTTCTTGGAATACAGATGAACTG
Source organism: Papaver somniferum (assembly GCF_003573695.1). Lineage (NCBI taxonomy): Eukaryota > Viridiplantae > Streptophyta > Magnoliopsida > Ranunculales > Papaveraceae > Papaver > Papaver somniferum. The sequence goes on along the minus strand of NW_020645971.1, from coordinate 5,548,972 downwards.
ATTCTAACTTGTTTGGAAGTGTGGTATAATCGGTTCCAAGATTGTAAATATGAAAGAGGATTTACAAAGAAAAGATGTCGACATACTTTGAACAGGCTCAGTAATTCTTATCTTTTATTGTTCTAAGATATTCCTTAATAACTCAAGGAGATCCCTGACCGAAATAAATTAAAAAAAATTTTAATTAAGGTTATTAATTTTATATGCTTTTAATTACCAACAATTAAATGCATATCTCTGGAAAATAAAAATTGGTAATGTGCATTTACTAATTGGAGATTTTCTAGTGAGATTTCAGAAATATTGGACAAAGCATATCCAGGAATTATGAAAACCGATTTGGGCATTTATTGCATATATTGAGAATATTCGGTTTTGGAAATTCCTTGGTGTCGAAACATCCTTGGTCTATAAATACCCAAGTTTGCATTTCGAGCAAACTATCCTAAGAGTCAGGCAAACTTCATCTTTTTGTTGTTTCTGGTGGAGCCGTCTAATCAGAGAGGAAAGTACCCTAATTAGGCGAAATCTCTAACGACCTCTCGTTTAAAGACTTATGTGGGATCAAGAAGCGTTTACGAGTACCGTTGGTGGGAAACTGGATAATTTCAGTTTATTTTAATTTTCGATTAATTTGGTTGACCAACGGTTGTTGAACTTTGATTGCACCTAGTTTGTTTATTCTTGAGAATCTTCTCTTCTGATATAAGATTCACTCAAACTAGATCAAAGTATCGACGGGATCTTTAGAACTGTTTGTAGATCTAAAGACGTCTTGTGATAATCCATTGTTAACAGACTCCGTTTTGTGTGTTATTGATCATAAGAGATTCAAGTGGTGTTGTGCATGTGTTTATTGAAGATTAAAGAATATTTGAAGACAAAGAAGATTTCTGATTTGGTTTCTATATCTTTGGTGTGCACAAACCTTGATCGTCTGGGTTCCAACTAAGAATCAGATTTATTCGATTGATTAGTTGTGTAAGATCGGCATCATCTTATAGTTTCTTTGTTGATTCTATACTGTTTGATTGCAAATCTAAACTCTGCTACTTTTGTAGTTATTGGATAGATTGATCTGACCAGGCAAAGGAGTTTATTGGTTAAACGGAAGAGCCTTTGCATATGACTTGAGATATCTTCATCTGAAAGAATAAAGAGAGTTGTTACCAAATAGATTTGTTGTTCCTTTACTGTTTGGAATACGATCCAAAGGAATCGTTCTAGTGCCACTTATTGAATGTCGGAAGCGCATGGATACTGAAGAAACTAGGTGAACTATATGTTTAGTTGCTTGGTCTCAACTATACGAAGTTTGTTAGATTTTATATAGCGGCTTAATTCAGAGAGTATTTAATTCTGGACTAGGTCCCGGGGTTTTTCTGCATTTGCGGATTCCTCGTTAACAAAATTTTGCTGCGTCTTTTACTTTTCTATTTCCGCAATTATAATTGTTTTATTATAATTAGAAGTCAAACACACAAACGTTAATTCCGAATATACTTGATAGTGATCCTATAGAATTTGGCTAAGTCTGAACCTATTATCAAGTATCATACTTCGTTGTTGTATTGTCTCTATATTGTATCCATAGTCAATCACACAAGTTATCTTGTTTTCGTATTGTCTCGATCTCGTATCCATAGACGATCACACGAAGTGTGAACCGATTCGTTGTATTGTCTCAACTTTGTTCATAGACAATCACTTTCAGTAGAGGAATTATAGGTGGATAAATTAAAGATTGTGGTGTATTTGGGTACCCTCGTCTTTTCAATTGGTATCAGAGCAGGCAAACACGAAAAGATCTAACAATTTGTGTTTGGTGGGATCCAACCTATAAGAATTGAATCTATGTCTGATTCAGTTAACGTTATGCAAGAGTATGAATACTCAAAAGTTCCGAAAACATCTGAGTCTATCTCTGATGGAAAAGAAGATACTGATAAAGAGTTGGTAAAACTCCTAAAGCCAATAAGATCTATGTCTACACGAATGTTAATATTAAAGACAAAATCTAATCTTGTTAAGCATGAGATCAGAGAAAAGGACAATCAGCTAAATATTCTAGCCAAAGAGAATATGGATCTCACTGTCATATTAGAATCTCTTGGTAAATCTCTTCATCAAGATCAAGAGACGCATCCTATGACTCTGACTAATGATGATGTTTTAATTTCTTCTGATAATGAGGAAACAAAAGGTCCTTGTTTGACTTTTGGAGATTGTGATAACAAAAGTTGTTTAGTCACATCTGAAACAGATCATGATGATGGTAGTCTGCCTTACTACATCAAGTCAGAAGAGGATGAGAAACCATCTTCTACATCTACTGATGATCAAACGAAATCTTGTCCAAAGGAAACTTTGAACCGATTCCGTGAACGTGATCTTAAGGAATACAACTTTCAGTCACTTGACAGGAAACTCATACTTCTTCAAAATACAGTGGTAAAAATATTGAAAGAAGTTTCTTATCTTAAAAACTGAAAGATCATTCCTCAGTACAAAGACAAAATATACCCCAATCCGATAAAATCAACTCAAAAGGATCAGAAGTAAGAGTTGATAATCGCTTCTGGAAAAAGGTTCCTCCTCACTCATGTCGAAACAATCCTTTTTTATATGAAGAACGTCTCCAGAAGAAAAGAGAAGAGAGAATCTCTGCCAAAGGAAATAATCACGAATTTCCGATAATTGTTTCAAATAATCATACTGATGTGCATCATAAGGAAATCTTTAGAATGAAAAAATCTTATGAAAATCTCGTTGACAAAATTAAGAGAGATTTATATATCTCTGAAAATTCTCACATCAGTACTGGTTCTCCACATGATCATACCTTTAGATCAAGGAAGGGTCATCTTCTTGGGAGAAAATACTTTGGACAGAAATTTCCAAAAAGAAACATGAACTATGTTTCTGATACCAGCTGTAAGCAAGAAAAGGCTTACTCCGATGCAAACTAGTTGTATGGAGACACTGCACTCTCATCCTAGTCTGTGCTCTTACATTTGATTGAGAAGTACATAAAACAAGAGCACACTTTTTATGTGTATTTTGTATCAGAAAATTATGTGACAACCACTGGATAACTGCGAATATATTTTTGTCTAAAAATTGGTTCATGCTTACCATGATCTTCCAAAAATAGGTTTTATTTGAAATTTTTGAATTTTAATAAACCTTCCAGCATGAGAAGTTCGGACAAAGGAAACAAAATATATTATATGTATATTTTCGGAATTTCCCAAGTATTTTTCGGTCTGAAAATCGACTCTTCTTAAGAGAAACAATCTCTTGCTTGTATTAAGAAACCCTGATTAATACGTATTTAAATACCCGAGCATGCCTCCAATAACTCGCAGTTTTACAAAGGTCAATAAGGAGGAAGCTCAAGAGGTTAAGGATTGTCAAGGAATCAATACATAAAGGAAGAAGAAAATCATATCAAAAATCATGTCTGATTATGATTCTGATAGTTCTGCTGGATCACAATATGAGTCATGTCTGTTGGCTTATAACCTTCAAGATCCAACAAAAACCAAGTGGATACGTTCTGATAGTATGATTGACTATATCTAAGGTTTTGAAGAACTAAAAACCAACCTCATAATGACGATTCGTCATCAAGATTGGCTCAAGGACAGGATTGAGGAAACTAAAGCTGATCTTGTTAATATGAAGGTTCAAGTTGAAAAGCTTGAGAAACAAGAAGTGGTTGCAGACAAGTCCCTTGAGACATAATTCAAGGGTTTGAACACTAAAGAAACTTCAGTGAACAATAAGAGCACCACTAGATATTAAGTTATATGCTGTAATACTTAATCCAAGAAGATAGACATCAATTTTTGATTATTTCAATTATTGTATAAGGTCTATTTCTGAATAAAAACTATCTATTATTTATGAATAAAATTATTAGTTTATTCCGTGTGATAGTTTTCCTGATTACATAGCCTGTGCTTGAATGCTTTATATTATTGTTATGTGTTTATGAGATGTTTGATTTCGGTTTTCTTAACCTTAATATTCGATCTCATATGGTGTGAACCCTTATGGTTTGTGTGGATTTTTGATTTAGCGGGATTAAGTTCTAGCCCATGTTGGCAGGCTTTATTAAAGTATCATAAGGTGTTCCGATTGAGACTCATATGTAAAAAGTCACAATGTCTTGAATCAATTTGTGTTTACACGAGTTGTGTTTAGCATAAACATATTTGTTTCGGGTTCTCAACTTTTGCTACTGGCACACATTAGTTAAAACCGATTCAACCTTTCTCTGGTAAAGGTTGCTTTTGTTGTTGTTCTTTTGTTCTTGCGAGAGGATGACAACACAATGAGGGAGAGTTCTAACTTGAACTTGCGCTTAATGATTGAAAAAGCGGGGGTCTAACAACCTCACCCAATATGTCGCTTAGCAATCTGTATGGACTAACTAGAATACACTTTTAAGAAAATTAACTAGACAGTCAGACTCAATCTTAATAAAAATATATCAAAGAATTATATCTCAATTTCTCGATTCAATCTTTACTCAAACAAATAGGAATTTGTGAGCCTGATTGAATACAAGAGAAATCACTTGAACGGTACCAAACACCAATGTTCAAGGATCAGTCAATTTCAATCAACAACCAAAGGTTGGATTTACCAATTGATCGATTCAACGCACAATATGTGATATTTCAATTATATAACAAAATATAATGCGGAAAAGAAATAACACAGACACCAGAAGTTTTGTTAACGAGGAAACCGTAAATGCAGAAAAACCCCGGGACCTAGTCCAGATTGAACACACACTGTATTAAGCCGCTACAGACACTAGACTAGTACAAACTAACTTTGGTCTGGATTGTAGTTGATCCCAAATCAATCTCACACTGATCCAAGGTACAGTTTCGCTCCTTACGTCTCTGATCCAGCAGGATACTACGTACTTGATTCCCTTAGTTGATCTCACCCACAACTAAGAGTTGCTACGACCCAAAGTCGAAGACTTTAATAAACAAATCTGTCTCACACAGAAAAGTCTATAGGAATAGATAAATCTGTCTCCCACAGAAATACCTACGAGTTTTGTTCTGTCTTTTGATAAATCAAGGTGAACAAGAACCAATTGATATACCGGACTTATATTACCGAAGAACAGCCTAGAAACATCAATCACCTCACAATAATCTTAATCGAATAGCGAAACAAGATATTGTGGAATCACAAATGATGAGACGAAGGTGTTTGTGACTACTTTTCTATCTTTCCTATCGGAGATATAAATCTCAAGCCAATCTTACGATTGCACTCAATCACGATAGAAACAACTAGATCATATCACACAACTACAAAGAAAATAGTTGGGTCTGGCTTCGCAATCCCAATGAAGTCTTCAAGTCGTTAACCTACATGGTCTCGAGAGAAACCTAAGGTTAAAGGAGCATCGACTCTAGTTTATGCAACTAGTATCACACAGGAGGTGTAGGGATTAGGTTTCCCAGTTGCTAGAGTTCTCCTTTATATAGTCTCCAAATCAAGGTTTGCAATCTAAGTTACCTTGGTAACAAAGCATTCAATATTCACCGTTAGATGAAAACCTGATTAGATTCAAGCTAATATCTTTCAACTGTTAGATCGAACTTAGCTTGTTATACACAATTGAAATGTAACTTCATTTAGGTTTGAGTAACCGTGCCTAAAAGTGTACACCTAGTTGGTTCAAAAATAGTTAACCAATGGTTAGCCATATGAGCACTTTCATATCAACCTTATTCATCTCCATAACTAGTTCAAATGACTCGGATGAACTAGTTAGAGAGTTGTTCAATTGATTAGATCTCATAGAAGTACACAAGACACAATGAAGCAAAATCGGTTTTGATTCACTCGAATCGGTTCATGAACTTTATAGCCACGGTTTGCAAAGATTGTATTCCTAATTATATAAATGTTTTAGCTCATGAAAAAACCGATTTTAGAAAGTAACCTACTTAAGTATGCAAACGGGTACGTGTACTTAAGTAACCGGATTGAGTTTGTTTTCACTTTCAAACTCCAGCAGAAATTCACGGACATGAACTTTCCGCCAGTACGCGTACGGGTACGCATAGTGTCCTGGATTACCAACAACCGCCAGTACACGTACGGGTACGCATACTTTGGGTTCCCGGTTTTGGACTTTTACACAAATGTGAAAACACACTATGCTTATATCCAAAAATGGTTACATTTTCTAAACTCTCATTTCAATCATTGAAATTTTCGTAGAGGATGTTATATAGTTGTTATTCACACCTATTTTTCATCAAAGCGATTTTCAAGTTATTGAAAAAATCAACATGAATTTCGTCACGAGTAAAGATGAACTCGTCCAAAGCGAAAGCTTACCAACACATATTTCTAGAAATAGATAAGCGAGATAAACTCGATTCGAAATAGCAAATGTGTATAATCTAAGTCTATATAGCACTACGACTTTTGTCTCAAGATAGGAGATAAAATAGATATACTTTTGAGTGGTAGATAAGTTTAAGTCTCCATATACCTTTTTGTCGATGAAGTTCCACCAGTTCCTTGAGTAGTTCTTCGTCTTTGCATGATGAACATCGTGGAGTCTAGAGCTCAACTACACTTACTATCCTAGTCCAAGACTTAGCTATAAGTAGACTAGAAATCAAGACTTATAATTTTGGCAACTAAACTTGACAAACAAGCTTGAGATAGCAACGTTTGCGAGTTCGGCCGAGCAGTGCTCTAACAATCTCCCCCTTTGTAAATTTTAGTGAGAAAACTATCAATACATATGGAATACAAAATAAATAAACTTTGCAGCTTCTCATCCACATGCTTGATCTCCTTGGTTCTTCAACATTACTCGAAATATTCGTAACTTCCAAGTACTCCAATGATTCCAAAGATATTCAATTCAACATTATCGTTGTTGTAGATCCGTAGCCATAACAATGAGAAAACAAAAGCTCTCAATCATTGTTATACAGTGTCATAGTATTATTACAAAGCATCAAAGTTGAATTTTATCACAACTTCGACAACAATACTATGATGATATGTATCTCTCCCCCTTAGTCAATACTCCATCTCACATGAAAACCCCTCCCCCTTAGATAATGATCCGAAACCATATGTATTTGTAGTGTTAACTACACATTAATTCTCCCCCTTTTTGTCAATATCAATTGGCAAAGGTACGAAAATTGTGGGATCATAATGAAATTCTCAAAGAGATTATTCATGACTAAAAGAGAACATATCAACTTTACTTTAGATGATATCACAGAGTCGAAACTAAGTGACTTCATCAAGGAGTTTATTAAGATACAAGTTAACCCTTAAATGTTCCACAACCGCTTCTCCTCTCAAAGATATAGCAATTAAGCACAAGTTCAATTAAGAACTCTCCCCCATAAAATTTCATTCCCGAAAGAACAACAAGAGAGACCTCACTTTCACAAGAAAAAAAGGATTTCTTTTAGACATTAACAAATCACATGAACCATGAATTTGTATCCAAAAATCTCAATTAAATTAACCACAAGAGAACCTATATATGATTAATTTAATCGGAATTGCTCACATAAGAGAACTTATGGAGCCGCACATTATTCACATAAGAAATATGGAACAGGGAAGATCAATACTGCAGAATAAACAAAGATTCATTCTATTCTTTATCACCATTTGCACAATGACATATAATATGCTTAATCTTTGTAAACAAAAGCTCATCCTATCTTCCATCTAATAATGACATAATAGGCTTATCTTTTGTTTGTCAAAAGTTCATTCAATCCTTTGTCAATACTTGCATATAAACATACGAAAGACTTAACTTTTTCCAACGTATGGGACAATCATAGTTCACGGACGCAAAACACATATCCCATAACAAGTTGCACTATATGAAACCATAAAAATTAATACTGCAAAATCATCTTCCAAATAAACTTTAGAATTTACATTAATAAATCTAAAAACATTGCAAGATGAAAATATTGGACATAGCTATGTGTAATCACAATAATGGCTATTCCAAACCCTAGTTATCCTTCTTAAAACACAAGAATAAATTCTCATAAGAAGTTTCCTATACATTATAGAGCTTTCTCAGAGCATCTACCGATAATTCCTTCTCATTATTGAAAAACACATTGATTATGGGATCGTTCAATTCCTATAAATCTTCAGAAATATCAGTCAACTCACTAAGTTCTCTTTTTAGCTCACGCAAGGTGTTCTTTGTCAGAGACAACATTTGTTCATAGTGAGTTATCTTTTCTAAAGAGGAAACGATTTGAGATTTTAAATCATTTCTTATATTGATGAAATCTTTCACCATACCTCTAAAGTTATTATCAAAATGACAAACGGACAAGAGGCAGTTAGAGGAAGAACCTTCTCCATCATTTGTAGATCTCTCTTTCTTCATCCTTGAGGAAGTGATTCCTTCACACAGATACACATTAACTTCTTCGACTGCATCCCTTTTCGTGGTACCTCTAGTTACAAGAGCCATGAAACTGTATCATTCAAGGAGAAAAGAGATGAAGGATTTTGATTACAAATGATTATAAATAGACTTATGGACATCCAAACCTGGAAGAACTTTGAACAAGTCTTTCATTGTTTATTATCCAGTATCTAAAATATTAGAAGAATATTTTCTTAAGAAAAAAAAAACATAAATACAAAACTTGAGCCACCTTGATGCAAACCTCATTTTATCAAGTTAAAGATGAGGATGCGGACGTCACTGGTATTAGATAGTGACGAAGTGAGCCGAATGCTCACCTCTACCACCTAGTGGCTTATCAAGGTTTATTGTATAAACAGATTTCTTACCTCGTCTCAATCTGGAATTACTGGATTTTTTAGGAAAACCTTGTTGATTATCCATCGCCTGATTCATCCTTTTCATGTTCTCTTGAAGTTTGGCAATTCTTTTGTTGTTCTTCTTGAATGTCCAACTCATACTTTGAACATGATTTGCATTTCCACAAAACGAACAAATCAATAAGGAGTTTTTGTTCTGTTGAATTGCCTCCTGTTTATCACAACATTAAACATACATTGTTCCAGCATTAGTCGGAACAAGAGTGTTGTGTGTGTTTACAGTTTTGCTTTTAAACCCCAAACCATTTGCATTCCCAAAGGATTTCTGACCGAATAACATTGCTGAGATTTTGTCAAAATTACCGGATATTCTTTGCAGGTCATTCTTAAGAGTATTAATCTCCTTTTCCTTTAGAGACACTGTTCTGGTGAATTGATCATTAAGACAATCTATCTCAAGATTTTTCACCTGGAGTGATGATTCAAGTTTCTTCAATGAAGCCTTTAGACAAGACTATTCAGATTGATGAAGTGCGTGCTAATTTCATTAGAGATCCAGCCTTTAGACAAGACTATTTCAAGGAAAAAAGGGAGTAAACGGATAGAATGTCAACTAATAAGAAAGCTCAATCTCCTATTAAGCTTGTTCCTGGTGGGAATTATGCTTCAGATGAAAATGAAGAGGATTACGACTATGATGAAACTTATGATGATTATGAAGATGAATACAAAGAGCCTTATGGAGACTATGATTTGTCTCCAATAATTGCTGGTCTCATTCCCAAGAAGAAGAATTTTAGAGTTGGAAATAAGGGGCGAAAACGATTTTAATTTTACTAGTTTTCTTCTTTATGCTATTTTTTTAGTGCTTAGGAGCTTATTTTATGAGCTTCTATAGTTTTATACCCCTTTGGTTTATGGGGTGGGGAGGCCTAGTGCCTCCCATTTTGTAATTCTTGTAATGACATTTTTTTGCTTCAATAAACCATTTTGACCTAGCAAAAAAAAATCAACGAAGCCTTTAGTTGAAGATTTTCATGGTGAATCTCTCTACTTTTATTCAAGAATTCACAAATCTCTGTGTCAGACTCAAGTTCTGAATCAGAAATTGAATAGTGGAGGTTTCTGCTGAAAGAGCTGAAAGTTCATTGCACCCATCAGAAGCATCCAAGATGTTGACACCCAGGGAAGATTTTTCTTGTATTGAATCATCCGAAGCATTAACTGTAGAGAGACGCTTTTATCACATCTTTTGCTTCTTTTCACAAAGTCTTTGATCTTTTCTGTTATCAGTGATTTATCAAAATCAACATGATTGGAACAACATTCATCAGCCCAAGACAAGTTAGAAGATTCACTTGCGTTGGTCACAGCATTAAACGCAGATGTTCTGACTGTGTTCTGATCAAGATCAAGAATTTTAAACTTTCCAATTAGAGTATTTCTAGAAACCTTGTTCAACGATGGCATGCTTCTTAGAATCGTATCTGGATGGCAGAGATCCTAGAATCTTCATCACAATGTCCTTTTCAAGAATAGTCTTACCCAATGCAAAAGATGCATTAACAATTTCAGACACTTTTTGATTAAACTCATCAATTGATTCTTCATATGCCACACAAAGGTTTTCCCAATCAGGATTTAGGTTTTGAAGCCTGGCTTCTTTTTCACAGGTATTCCCTTCAAATACGGCTCCTAAGATATCCCAGGATTCTTTATACTTCGTGTAAGTAGTCACATGATGCTGAAGATCTGGGTAATGGCATGTACGATAGCATTTAAGTCGTCAGAATTTTTCTTTGCAGCAAGGATTTCTTCTGGACTATATCTACCAATATCCTTAGGTATAGATACATCACCTTCTATATTAACTGGAGGATCATAGTCATTAACAACACGTACCCATGTTTGAAAATCACGAGCTTGAAGAAAAGCACGCATAGTGATTTTCCACCACAAGTAGTTTGAGCCATTGAATACTAGTGGTACGTTTATGGAGATACAATTTCTGTCCATAGAGTCAGATCTCTACAAACACAGACTTGTGAGGTCTTTAAACATGTTTGCCTGCTTTGATACCAATTGAAAAAGCGGGGGTCTAACAACCTCACCCAATATTTCGCTTAGAAATCTGTATGGACTAACTCCAATATACTTTTAAGAGAATCAACTAGACAGTCAGACTCAATATTAATAAAAAGCATATCAAAGAGTTATATCTCAATTTTTCGATTCAATCCTCACTCAAACAAATAGGAATTTGCGAGCCTGATTGAATACAAGAGAAATCGCTTGAACGGTACCAAAGACCAATGTTCAAGGATCAATAAATTTCAATCAACAACCAAAGGTTGGATTTACCAATTGATCGATTCAACGCACAACATGTGATATTTCAATTATATAACAAAATATAATGCGGAAAAGAAATAACACAGACACCAGAAGTTTTGTTAAAGAGGAAACTGCAAATGCAGAAAAACCCCGGGACCTAGTCCAGACTGAACACACACTGTATTAAACCGCTACAGACAATATCCTACTACAGACTAACTTCGGTCTGGACTGTAGTTGAACCCCATTCAATCTCAGACTGATCCAAGGTATAGTTGCGCTCCTTACGTCTCTGATCCCAGCAGGATGCTGTGTACTTGATTCCCTTAGTTGATCTCACCACAACTAAGAGTTGCTACGAACCAAAGTCGAAGACTTTAATAAAAAAATTTGTCTCACACAGAAAAGTCTATAGGAATAGATAAATCTGTCTCCCACAGAAATACCTACGAGTTTTGTTCTGTCTTTTGATAAATCAAGGTGAACATGAACCAATTGATATACCAGACTTATATTTCCGAAGAACAGCCTAGAAATATCAATCACCTCACAATAATCTTAATCGACTAACGAAACAAGATATTCTAGAATCACAAACGATGAGATGAAGGTTTTTGTGACTAGTTTTCTATGTTTCCTATTGGAGATATAAATCTCAAGCCAATCTTACGATTGTACTCAATCACGATAGAAACAACAAGCTCAGATCATGCAACTACAGAGAAAATAGTTGGGTCTGGCTTCACAATCCCAATGAAGTCTTCAAGTCGTTAACCTACAGGGTCTCGATAGAAACCTAAGGTTAAAGGATAATAAACTCTAGTTTATGCAACTATTATCACACAGGAGGTGTGGGGATTAGGTTTCCCAGTTGCTAGAGTTATCCTTTATATAGTCTCCAAACCAGGGTTTGCAATATAAGTTACCTTGGTAACAAAGCATTCAATATTCACTGTTAGATGAAAACTTGATCAGATTCAAGCTAATATCTTTCAACAGTTAGATCTAACTTAGCTTGTTATACAAAAACGAAATGTAACTTCATTTAGGTTTGAGTAACCGTACCTAAACGTGTACACCTAGTTGGTTCAACAATAGTTAACCAATGGTTAGCCATATGAGCACTTTCATATCAACCTTATTCATCTTCACCATAACTAGTTCAAATGACTCAAATGAATTAATTAGAGAGTTGTTCAATTATCTTAGATCTCATAGAAGTATACAAGACACAACTGAAGCAAAATTGGTTTTGATTCACTCGAATCGATTCATGAACTTTATAGCCACGATTTGCAAAGATTGCGTTCCTTATTATATAAATATTTTAGTTCATGAACAAACCAATTTTAGAAAGTAACCTATTTAAGTATGCAAATGGGTACGCGTAGTTAAGTAACCGGATGGAGTTTGTTTTCACTTCCAAACTCCAGCAGAAATTCACGGACATGAACTTTCCGCCAGTACGCATACGGGTACACATACTGTCCCGGATTTCCAACAACCGCCAGTATGCGTACGGGTACGCATACTTTGGGTTCCCGGTTTTGGACTTTTACACAAATGCGAAAACACACTATGCTTATATTCAAAAATGGTTCAATATGCCATCTTACATCAAATCCTTGCTTTTCTCATACTACAACTAACTCAGTACCAACAATAACCTTGTTTCCCCCTTCTTGTTAGCAGGATCAATAACTAACTTCATTAACTTCATTTGAACTGCAGAATCATAAATCTAAAACCCTAACCATCAACTCTTAAATTACTCTTCAACCTCGAACACTAGCTCAATTCAAAAACCATCTCTAATCACACCATTAGACCCTCAATTCCATCTTAATTCTTTTCTTGGAACCCTAACTCTTCAATTCTTCATGAACAACTCCATAAACATCCAATTAACTTCACCATGTTCATCAATCAACAAATCCACTCCTTAATTCCTGTTATTGAGTTTGTATGATTATGAATAAAACTGAGACTGAGATGAGAATAGTGTGGGATGGTTATGTGGCTGTAACATGGATTTTGATGTGAATTGTATGAAGAGAAAAAGTGGTGTTGCTACTGTTTTAGAAGGATTGAGGTTCAGATGAATGATTAAGTCAAGGTATGGCAGAATTGTTGAAGTTCAGGGGGTATGAATGGATGTTGTTTGAGTGAGTTGTGCATGCTGAAGTTGAGTAGTATGTAGAAGATGTTGTTATTACAGGGAATAATAATGTTGTATTGGAGTCGTTGGTGTTCTGAGAATGGTTAAATGGTTGTGACTAAAAGAAGATTAGTTGAATGTTGTTGCAGCTATGAAGATTGTGGTTATGAAATGAGAATGAGTTGGTGGAATGAAGAAAAGTTATATTGGTTATAAAGTTGTAAATTGTGGGTGCTGTGAAAAGCTTAGAGCTGCAATTGTAGGTAAGCTGAATCTTGTAATTGCTTTTGTGTTATAAGTTTGACTGAAGTGATTATATAAAAGTTTGATAGAATTCAAATGTTAATGAAATAGAGTTGAAATGAAGCCTTGGCAGGGAGTAATAGTTGCATAGCTTGAGCTTAGCTTAGTGTGTTGATTCTTGTGATGCACCATTATGGTATAGTTCAGCTTTTGGCATGTGCAGTGGCTCAGGTTTGAACCTTTGGCCTGTCTGACTGAAGTTATTCAGTCTGACTCGGATTAGTTCTTGTCTGACTCAGTATCTGACTGAGTTGAACCGTGTTGACTCACCGAGTTCCCTGTCTTGACCTGAGTTGACCCGGTTGACCGATTTAGACTTTGATCATTTGACCTTGACTAGTTGACCCTGACCTTTGACGGACGTGGAATGTTAGTTGACTGTTTGACCGTCAGTGACCGTTAGTTGACCCAGTTGGGTTAGACCTTGTGCTAATGGGCCGAGTTTAGTGGACTTGGGCTTAGAACCATTAGATGGACTTGTATGATTCTTGTGTAAGCCATTTTGGCTACTTTCTTAGACTTATTGTGTGATTAACCGTTATTCCATATTAACAATGATCGATTCAAAGGATGAACCAGTGGATCGTGGATCTCGAGGTAGGCGTTGGTTGTCATCAAAAGAGATGGGAATCGATGACGAACTCTCTTGTATTCATTATTGTTTTACAAATCTATCTTGTGTTAAATTCATGCATTGTTTGATTTACTTTTCGAAAGTTCTGTTAATTCTTTTAATCTTTCCATCGCTTGGAAAGGAATTGAAATGCTTTGTTTGTGACTATAAATATTGTGGGAAATCAGAATTTCCATCTGTGGTATATATGATACGCTCCTTCACATTTTCATTTATATCTATTTTCTTTCGAACTTTTATGCACTATGGCTAGGGCGATACACCACAATATTACCTATTCGTTGTGGAATTGGCATCAATATTACTATTCAAAAGAAGGAGTTTGTCCATATACATGATTGTTTATTTGAGTGTTTAGTATGAGATGTGTGCCCCAAACTTTATATATCCAGTATTCTATGGCTAGGGCGATACACCGCAATATTACACGGCTAGGGCGATGCACCACAATATTATTCTTCCTTTATATCCAGTATTCTATGGCTAGGGCGATACACCGCAATATTATACGTCTAGGGCGATACACCGCAATATTATTCTTTAGTATTGTGCGGGCAACACATATCTCTTACATGGATGTTTACTGTTCTTTTGAATTGCTTTGAAAAAGTTTCTACAATATGTTTTGTTGTTTTCCCGTGTTTCAACAATTTCAAATGATTACTTGAAAGTTAGTTGTTATTCCTACTGGGCACCCCTTTTAGGGATGATGTGCTAACCCATTCCCACTTTCAGTTTCAGAGACAGATCAGAGTTGCGCAGCGGAAGTTTCGAGAAGTTGAGTCCGTTAGTTGGTTAACTTCGGCTGTGTTTATTATGTTGTATATTTTATTTGTAAACAAAAAGAATATTATATATGTATCATTGGGTAGGAGTTCTTGTAATATATATTTCAGAGGAGGGATAGTTTTGGGTTAAGTTGAGTAGCAGATTTCTTAATTGAATGTTTAAATGAATGATTTAGATTCTTAGTGCCTCTTTATTTGGATAATCTCTTAGATTAGTCAGCATCTAGATTTAGGGGCATTGAAACTTTCTTAGAGGATGTTATATAGTTGTTATTCACAAACTATTTTCCATCAAAGCGATTTCCAAGTTATTGAAATAATCAACGTGACTTTCGTCACGAGTAAAGGTGAACTTGGGCAAAGCGAAAGCTTACCAACACATATTTCGAGAAATAGATAAGCGAGATAAACTCGGCTCGAAATAGAAAATGTGTATAATCGAAGTCTATATAGCACTACGACTTTCGTCTCAAGATAGGAGATATAATAGATATACTTTTGAGTGATAGATAAGTTCAAGTCTCCATATACCTTTTTGTCGATGAAGTTCCACCAGTTCCTTGAGTAGTTCTTTGTCTTTGCATGATGAACATCGTGGAGTCTAGAGCTCAACTACACTTACTATCCTAGTCCGTGACTTAGCTATAAGTAAACTAGAAATCAAGACTTATATTTTTGGCAACTAAACTTGACAAACAAGTTTGAGATAGAAACGCTTGCGAATTCGGCCGAGCAGTAGTCTAACAATGATATATCTTTTTGGGGAGAAGAGGATGTGGAATCTGAGGTAACGAATTTGTTAGTTAATCATTTTCCTGTTTAAGAAAATCCTGAGTTTATTACATATATTTTGTTTTTGCTTAACAAAATTCGGTACAATTGATGTTTATTCCATTATGTGTGTATGTGATTCAATTGCTTCCGATTGAGAAAAACTATTGTTATCTTTCTTTTTGTTTGGTATCAATTGTTTTTGGCTTAACGAAATTTCGGTGCAATTGCAATGCTTTAATGTCTATGTTTGTTTCAATTGCTTCCGGTTAAGAGAAATAATGGTGCAAGTCAATTTATTTGGTTTGTATGTGTTGTTTATGGCTTAACAAAATACGGGATTATTTGTTTAGTCCATTTTGATTCCGGATAAGAGAAACTAAGTTAATTCTGATCTTAGTTAGACTTATCAAAGTGATGGATTCGGTTATTCAAGTCTAATCGAATGCCTTGACAAGAAATACTAGTTAACTAACCTAGTACTTGTCTTGTCTAAAGTATAAAGGTGTAAGTTGTTGTCTGAATAATTAGAGCCTGGTGAGAAAAATAAAGTTAATTCTAATCTTTATTTTGGTCTTATCGAAATAAGCGATTGTATGTGTGCAATCGGTTTAGCAAGGAAACTAAGTTTCTTAGTAAATTTGTTAAACTATTAGGGAAAATTGCTTCGGGAAATTGTTTCCTTGATAACATATTGTTGATGGTGGTTTTTAGTTCAAGGGCTATAATCGTAAACCCTGTATTTAATGCATTGTCATTCTGCAAAGGAACATAAGCCATTTAAAAGAAATGAATGCTTAAGCCTCTTCGCTCACACATGTAATGAGCAATTCAATATATATGTATATATGAAATTTACTCAGAATGGTTCGTGCAACAACAATCCCAAAATGTTCTGTGAGTTTTATCTTTCACCAGCATTTTTCACTAATGCATGACTTGCCTAGTATTTTCCTGTACTATGTTCCCAGCCGAACTCTCAATATTGACATGACATGACGATTAAATGTTCACTCTCAGTAGAGTAGCATGAGTCTCCTGAAGTGTCAGTATTGAGATCTGCATGAAAACACTCACATAGGCTGCATCATCCTCCGACAAAGAGATTAGCGTGTTTATACACCTTTTAATTAAAAGTTAGCGCGATCGAACGCGTTTAGATTCCTTAAGTGAAATACAGACTGTCCATATAAGTCTTAAGAAACGATCACGTCCACATGATTTGGCCACACAATTTAATAGGTCTAGCTTACTCCTAACAGGACTAGGCGATCGTCACGATAAACACCGGTGTGCCCACTAGCATCCCTGCCGGTCGAAACTCCTAGCTCATCCGCTGCACACTCAAAAGATGGCCTGAACATGGACGTTCACGCTGTTAAAAAGAAGGCTCAAACGAGCTAGACCAACCATGACGGTCTTAGAAGCATCACATCCGTCCAACTTAGCCAGCCAAGTTGGACGGCGTAGATCGTGTTTTGGGCGATCAAAGAGGCGCCGTTTTGTTCATCGGCAACTCATATTCATCTTTTGCCGATCGAACCTCACCCGGCAATCCGCAGGCGCATCAAAACGATTGCCCAAGTAGGATGATCGCGCTGTTGAAAAACAGCTCAAACGAGCTAAACCGGCCAAAACAGTCTCAAAACATCACGACCGCCCAACTTAGCTGGTCTAGTTGGACGACTTATATTTTCCTTCAAATAATTAAAGAAGTGTTAACGTGTTCACCATCGACCCAACTCCACACTTGGTCGATCGACTTGCTCATAACAAGACCAGAGCACATCAAATCGCCGGCCCAAAGTAGGGAGAACGCGCCGTTTGAAAACCCTAAAAAATGCTTTGAGGCAACACACTACTGTCGCAAATCAGTCGTATCCGTCCAACTTATCCATCCTAGTTGGACGGCTTAGATTGCGTTTCAGACGATCAAGAAGGTGGACATGAGTTCACCGCCGGTCCAACTTCATTACCATTCAATCGACTTGCCTGTGAGAAGTCAATAACGCATCGAATCGCTCGATTGAACTAGAGTAGTCGCGGTTTTTCTAAACCCTAATTCATGTTTGCGGCAGTATGCTACTATCGCAAATCGATCGTTACCACTCATCTTTGCCAGCCGAATCGAGTGGCTTAGATCCGATCTTAGGTGACCCAGGAGATGTCAACACACTCACTAGCGGCTCATCTTCACACATGGCCAAGCGGCCTGTTCGAATCAATGCCCAGTGCTTTGATTTGAATAGCCAAAATAGGGAGGGCCACACGGCCCTTAAACCCTAAATTACATCAACGACAATATACAACTGCCGCAAATCAATCACGACCGTCCAACTTCGCCAGCCTAGTCGGACGGTGTAGATTTATTTTAAGAAAACTAACAAAGAAGCATTTTGATTGGTGGCCACTCTTCCTCCACATGAAGTGATCGACCAAGTCATAACACGCCCATAGGGTCCTCAAACGATCACCCAAAGATGGTTGGTCGTGCTGCTTTTAAGACGCTCAATCTGTGACTGATTCGATCGTGCTCAAAAACAGCAAGGCTTCTAGCACATCGATTATTTCAGCTGCTTATTCGAAAGCGATGCTTTACATACATCTATTATAAGCAATGCTTTATAAATATTGGTTTCACAAACAATTTATTATTTGACCAAAAGCACTGTGTGCTGCTTTCAGCAACGAGTCCCACGACTCGACCCACTTACTCGAGACATCAAACATGTCACAAACTGGGGGATGCTCACTGGGGTATTGGTATGGCGGTTTACAGCGTGCGGCGTGCAACGCGCCCATTACGAGAAAGTGTCAGGAAAGAACGGACGGTTAACAACAATGAGATAGTGGGTGAACGTGTGATTAATCTTCCCTCATAACGGAAATACGATAATCACCACCTTCCGCACAAACCCACTTCTCCACTACTTTACTTCCTCCACTTCCTAAGAGATCAGGGTGCGCTTAATGACTTGTATAAATAGATCTTCAACCTATTCAAACGGACAAACAACACAAGTGTTATCAACATAAGTATCCAGAAAACACCAAGAAGTGATAACTTACGTTCTGCAAGCCAGTTCCACATTCTGATACAAGTCATAAAACATCCACGCATTCATAATTCAACATTCTGATCTCAAACACCTTCTTCGCTTCCCTCCCTAAGATCAACCCTTCTCCTTCACTTTGTGACCAAATTGAATCTGGAACGACCATTTCTTGGTTTAGGCCAGAGTCTTACAGATTTATCTCTCAAACTCAAAAGTACTCCTGTGAAGTACATTTGTTTAGGGTTTGAATTCGTTTCTCATCAACACACCCAAATTTACCAAAAACAGCATAATCAGTTTTTTCCCTCAAACACATATTAAAACCAAATTACTTGTAGTTTCGGTTTTTATATTGGTTATCTAAAATGGTATGTGAAATCTTTGTGCTTAACTCTTATAGGTTGTACAAGTCTTTTAGATTTGTAAAATCCTTATGGTTTGTCCTTTATTTGCTCATATCTTTGTCATTTTGTGACAAAAAGGGGGAGAAATATATGGAGTAAACAAGTGATTTGTAATCACTAAGGAAAGGACAATTGTGCTTAAACGTTATATCTAACGAAAGAGTAAAACATAGAATAAGGAGGAGTAACATATCATATTGTTGTTGTAGTTATCTTGACTACAAAAGGGAAATAACAAAGATGTTCGGATTGAAAATCTACCTATCTCACCTTTAGGGGGAGTATTAGCTTTGTCATTCCAATGTCAACAACGACATTTATGGATTGAATATATACAGGGTATTGTGTTGTTGAAACTTGGAATCAAGCGTATGTGTAATAAATTCTTGTAATTTTTTTATCCATATGTATTAAGAGTTTTGTCACTAAAATTGACAAAGGGGGAGATTGTTAGAGCATAGCTCGGTTGAACCCACCAAGCGTTGGTATGTCAAGTTTGGTTGTCATATTTAGTGAACCAAAACTCATTTAATTAGTCGCTTAATTATGTACTAGAGACAACTTCGTATAGGTTAGGCTAGAAAGACTAGGATTATGAGACATACAAGTATTACTCGAAGACTTGAAGAATGTGAAGAAGTAACAATCTACAACGACGACATCATCCTTCCTCTTGAGGTTAGTAATATTTTGATCTGAACTATTTCATTCCTAACGTATCTTTCAAGTCGTGCTATATTGAAAACATAACTGCGAAGCTGTGAATGATTATACTCTAGTAATGAGATGATCATATGATCATAGTGTTAAGATACGAAGTATAACGCTTATCTTTGAACTTCGTATATAAGACATCGACATAATCGTGTGAATTCTATTGTGATTATGTGTATGGGTAAAGGTGAATATTTCATCCTAGGAAACAATATTTACATTTGTTTAAAGGAAGTACATTCATGAACTTGTTTTATGAATTTAAAAGGAAATCACTAGGCTTATGGGTATTGTTATTCATTGCATATCTTTGGATTACCAATATGTGTGAGTTAGAACAACCGATCATAATTTATTGTGTATCTTGGTAAAACTAATCACAGTGCCTGACTTATGTATTGGTATGACTTTTATTAGTGTAACCGATCCTAAGTAATCACCTAAGATGGTATGGTCGATATTTATAATTGGTGTGATCGATCACAAAAGAGTTGTGTAATCGATCCTTGTAATTGGTGTAACTGGTCCTAGTAATTGGTGTAATCGATCCTAGTGACTTGTATAACCGATCACAAGTAATACCATGAGAATATGGTAATCGGTCCTGGTAATTGATGTTACCGATCTTGGTAACTGATGTAACCGGTCCCAGTAACCATATGAAGGTATAAACAATCCTTGTGTTTGGTAAAATCGTAAACCCATGATTAGTGAATTGATATTTGATCAATCACATAGTTCTTGGAATACAGATGAACCAATTCTAACTTGTTTGGAAGTGTGGTATAATCGGTTCCAATATTGTAAATATGAAAGAGGATTTACAAAGAAAAGATGTCGACATACTTTGAACATGCTCAGTAATTCTTATCGTTTATTGTTCAAAGATATTCCTTAATAACTC
Organism: Papaver somniferum; assembly: GCF_003573695.1. Lineage (NCBI taxonomy): Eukaryota > Viridiplantae > Streptophyta > Magnoliopsida > Ranunculales > Papaveraceae > Papaver > Papaver somniferum. The sequence goes on along the minus strand of NW_020645971.1, from coordinate 5,528,059 downwards.
AAGGAGATCCCGGACCGAAATAAATTAAGGATCTTTTAATTAAGGTGATTAGTTTTATATGCTTTTAATTAATTACTAGCAATTAAATGCATATCTCTGGAAAATAAAAATTGGTAATGTGCATTTACTAATTGGAGAATTTCTAGTGAGATTTCAGAAATATTGGACAAAGCATTTCCAGGCATTTTGAAAACCGATTTGGGCATTTATAAAATTCCTTGGTGTCCAAACATCCTTGGTCTATAAATACCCAAGTTTGAATTTCGAGCAAACCATCCTAAGAGCCAGGAAAACTTCATCTTTTTGTTGTTTCTGGTGGAGCCGTCTAATCGGAGAGAAAGTACCCTAATTAGGCGAAATTTACGACCACTCGTTTGAAGACTTTTGTGGGATCAAGAAGCGTCCACGAGTACCGTTGGTGGGAAACTGGATAATTGCAGTTTATTTTAGTTTTCGATTGATTTGATTGACTAACGATTTCTGAACTTTGGTTGCACCTAGTTTGTTTATTATTGAGAATCTGCTCTTCTGATATAAGATTCACTCAAACTAGATTAAAGTATCGATGAGATCTTTAGAACTGTTTATAGATATAAAGATGTCTTGCGATAATCCATTGTTAACAGACTCCGTTATGTGTGTGATTGACCACAAGAGATTCAAGTGGTGTTGTGCAGGTGTTTATTGAAGATTAAAGAAGATTTGAATATAAAGAAGATATCTGATTTGGTTTCTATATCTTTGGTGTGCACAAACCTTGATTGGATGAGATCCAACTAAGAATCAGATTTATTCGATTGATTAGTTGTGTAAGATCGACATCATCTTATAGTTTTTTTGTTGATTCTATATTGTTTGATTGCAAATCTAAACTCTGCTACTTCGGTAGTTGTTGGATAGATTGATATGACCAGGAAAAGGAGTTTATTGGTTAAACGGAAGAGCCTTTGCATATGAATTGAGATATCTTCATCTGAAAGAATCAAGAGAGTTATTATCAAACAGATTTGTTGTTCCTTTACTGTTTGGAATACGATCTAAAGGAATTATTCTAGTGCGTGCACTTATTGAATGTCGGAAGCGCAGGGATACTCAAGAAACTAAGTGAACTATAGGTTTAGTTGCTTGGTCTCAACTATACAAAGTTTGTTAGACTTTGTATAGCGGCTTAATTCGGAGAGTATTCAATTCTGGACTAGGTCCCGGGGTTTTTCTGCATTTGCGGTTTCCTCGTTAACAAAATCTTGTTGTGTCTTTTGCTTTTCTACTTCCGCAAGTATAATTGCTTTATTATAATTAGAAGTAAAATACACAAACGTTAATTCCAAATATACTTAATAGTGACTCTATAGAGTTTGTCTAAGTCCGAATCTATTATCAAGTTTCATACTTTGTTGTTGTATTGTCTCGATCTTGTATCCATAGTCAATCACGAAAGTTATCTTGTTGTCGTATTGACTCGATCTCGTATCCATATACGATCACAGGAAGTATGAACCGATTCGTTATATTGTTTCGACTTTGTCCATAGACAATCACTTTCGGTAGAAGACTTATAGGTGGATAAATTAAAGATTGTGGTGTATTTGGGTACCTTCGTCTTTTCAGAAATAACATCACACGGATAAAGAAGAAACGGCCGCGTGCAAGCATGATTCACTCACTTCCACTTTTCATCACTTTTCATCGTACACCATGTTATTATATGTATGACTTTTATAAATATTATTATTATACTAAACTTATGTATTGTTTATTCTTTATAAAGATTATAATATTATTATTTTCAGTACTTTATTACTACAACTTTTTCAAAAGTATTATTATAATCTAACTTTATATAAAACTAACAAAACTAGTCATAAAAACCCAAGGTGACCAAACTTGTGGTACAAAAACACCACTCAAATGTTGGGATCCATTAAAACTCCATCGTAAACAAAATTGATACAAAAACCCCAAATTTTTAAAAATTGATACAAAAACTCCAAATTTAAATGTTGGTTTCATCAAATTTGGGGTTTTTGAGTTAATTTTGTTTTGATGGGGTTTTTGTGTTACTTCTGTTTTGATGGGTTTTTTGTGGAAGGATGGTGACACCACTGGGGTTATAACTCGCGGACCGTAAAACTAATGAGTTAAAGGAGTACTGGGCTGGTGTAGTTAGACCGGGTGAGTGAAGTTTGGTCGCCGACATTTCATGTCGATCCGCGCGTCTATTGTATGGCCGCCAGCTGAATATTACCATAGTGGAGAAACGAGTTTCCCCATCCACCTGGCTACTCAAATATTTTCGTTTGTACATTACCATAGGAACTGCCCTTAGTGTAGCAAATCAGTGTTACAAATTACTGAATTAGGTGTAGTACGAAGATATGGGAAGACAATTGGATTCCTAATACACATATAATAAATAAACCAAGCGATTGGGAAGACCTTTTGCCGCAAAAAAATCAAAAGCCAATAAAGAATGAAGGATTCTGGGTAATTTGAGTCATTTGAACTAGTTATGGTTAAGATGAATAAGGTTGATATGAGAGTAATCATATGGCTAACCTCGGTTAACTATTTGTGAACCAACATGATGTACATGTTTGGGTACGGTTACATAAACCTAAATGAGGGTAAATTTCATTTGTGTGTAACAAGCTAAATTCGATCTAACAGTTGAAAGATATTAGCTTGGTTGAATCAGGTTTTACATCTAACGGTGTATATTGAATTCTTTGTTACCAAGGTAACTTGGATTGCAAACCCTGATGTGAAAACTATATAAAGGAGAACTTTAGCAACTGGGAAACCTAATCCCCACAGCTCATGTGTGTTACTAGTTGCATAACTAGAGTCGATTCTCCTTTAACCTTAGGTTTCTTCTCAGACCCTATAGGTTAACGACTTGAAGACTTCATTGGGATTGTGAAGCCAGACCCAACTATTCTCTTTGTAGTTGTGTGATCTGATCTTGTTGTTTCTATTGTGATTGAGTGCAACTGTAAAATTAGCTTGAGATTTATATCTCCAATATGCAAGATAGAAAAATAGTCAAACACCTTCGTCTCATCGTTTGTGATTCCATAATAACTTGTTTCGCTAGTCGATTAAGTTTATTGTGAGGTGATTGATAATACTAGGCCGTTCTTCGGGAATATAACTCTAGTTTATCAATTGGTTCATGTTCACCTTGATTTATCAAAAGACGGAACAAAAACTCTTGGTGATTTCTGTGGGAGACAGATTTATTCAATCCTATAGACTTTTCAGTGTGAGACAAATTTGTTTATCAAGTCTTCGACTTTAGGTCGTAGCAACTCTTAGTTGTGAGTGAGATCAGCTAAGGGAATCAAGTGCGTAGTATCCTGATGGGATCAGAGACGTAAGGAGCGCAACTGTACCTTGAATCAGTGTGAGATTGATTAGGGTTCAACTGCAGTCCAGTCCGAAGTTAATTGGTAGTAGGCTAGTGTATGTAGCGGCTTAATACAGTGTGGTGTTCAAACTGGACTAGGTCCCGGGGTTTTTATGCATTTGCGGTTTCCTCGTTAACAAAATTCTGGTGTCTGTGTTATTTCTTTTCCGCATTATATTTTGTTATATAATTGAAATATCACAGGTTGTGTGTTAAGATCAATCATTTAGAATATCCAACCTTTGGTTGTTTATTTACATTGATTGACACTTGAACATTGGTCTTTGGTACCATTCAAGTAATTCTCTTATATTCAATCGGACTCGCAGATTTCTATTTGCTGATTGCAGATTGAATTAAGAGTTAGAGATATTAAACTCTTTGATATGCTTTATTCTAGATTGAGTCTGACTTTCTAGTTGATTCTCTAGAAAGTGTATTGGAGTTAGTCCTCTTAGATTGCCAAAAGAATTGTTGGAGTGTGGTTGTTAGACCCCCGCATTTTCAAAAGATTATCCAATCCATCCTTAAGTTCTTCCAATAAGGTTTTGACGACTTCATTTTCTGGATACCTTTATTTTTTTCCTCTTTGTTGTACGTTGTAGACTGGATGAATTTTTTAATTTGTTGAATCAATGAAGTTGTATCTAGACTGATTTTTCTAAAAACTACTTCACATATATATTTCTAAATAAACCAAAGGATGGTTGCAATCTGTTCACAAAACTGAGAGTACTTTGGATTTGTTGTCCATATTTCAACCCACTTGCTAATAGAGTCTGTGTTAATTTGCGCATTGACTGTGTCTAAAGAGAAACCAAATCAAATTGATCTAGCAAAATCACATTTTCCAAAGAGATGATCTTCCCGTCGATTGGTTATTACACATTGGACACTCAGGAGAGATCTCCGAGTTGTGAGCTGCTAGTCTGCTAGTGGTTAGTAGCGCTTTTTGAACTAGTTTCCAAATAAATAGTCTAATCCGAGGGAGTGCCTGCATCTTCCGTAATTTTTTCTAATGGAAGTTAATATTCTCCTCATTGTCTGTATTTTGATTGATGAGGTAGTTGTAAATGTTTTTTGCCGTGAAATCCCCAGATTGATGGTGTTTTCATCTGATCATGTCTCCCTCTTCTTTATTTGAAGTAATTGCCAATATTTTTTCTTTTATTTCTGGAGAGAAAATTCATCTAGTTTTTCGGTGTCCCAGAATCCTTCATTTTTTATTGGCTCTTGAACTTTTTGCGGAAAAAAGTCTTCCCTATCGCTTGGTTTATTTATTATGTGTGTATTAGGAATCCAATTGTCTTCCCATATCTTCACACCACACCAAATCCGATTGGTTATTACACACTGGACACTCGGGAGATATCTCCGAGTTGTGAGCTGCTAGTGCTAGTGGTTGGTAGCGCTTTTGAACTAGTTTCCAAATAAATAGTCTAATCCGAGGGATTGCCTGCATCTTCCATAATTTTTTCCAAGGGAAGTTAATATTCTCCTCACTGTTTGTATTTTGATTGATGAGGTAGTTGTAGATGTTTTTTTCCCTGAATCAATACATGAACATTATATCCACGGTTTGCAAAGATTGCATTCCTTAATAATAAATGTTTAGGTTCATGTACAACCGATTTTAGAAAGTAACCTACTTAAGTATGCGTACGGGTATGCGTACTTAAGTAACCGGATTTGAGTTTGGTTTGGTTTTCAAACTCATCAGAAATTCACAGACGTGAACTTTCCGCTAGTATGCGTACGGGTACGCGTACTTAGGTAACCGAATGAGTTGGTTTTGGAATTCCAACATCAGCAGAAATTCATGGACATAAACTTCCGCCAGTATGCGTGCGGGTACGCATACTTATCCAGTCTCCTTCAACCATTTTGTATACACACAAGTATGCATACTTTAGGTTCCCGGTTTTGGACTTATACACAAATGTTCAAACACACTCTATGCTTATATCCAAAGAAGGTTACAATATTCTAAACTCTTTATTTCAATCATCGAAACATTCTTCTATAATGATAATAGCCGTTTCACACACTATTATCAGCAAAGCATTTTTCAAGATATTGAAATAACCATTATCTAAACAATCCAAGTCTTACACCAAATGATTGTATCACACAAACCATGTAAGATGTTACTCGGAAATTTTCTCATGATATAAGATGAACTTGGTCGAAGCGAAAGCTTTCCAACACATATTTCGAGAAATATGTAAGCGACATATACTCAACTCAAAATCTCAAATATGCATAGAGAAAACTATACCGTAATACGACTTATGTCTCCATATAGGAGATAGAGTAGAAATAGACTTTCCAAGTGATAGATGAGTTTAAGTCTCTACATACCTTTTGTCGATGAAGTTCCACAAGCTCTCCTTAGTAGTTCTTCGTCTTCAAGTGATAAACGCCGCGAAGTCTAAGCTCAACTACACAAACTATGTCCTAGTCCGAGACATCTATAAATAGGCTAGAAATCAAGACTTATAGTTTTGATCACTAACATTGACAAACATGCTTGAGATAGCAACAGATGCGAGTTCGACCGAGCAGTGCTCTAACAATCTCCCCCTTTGTCAATTTTAGTGACTAAACTATCAATACATATGGATTACAAAATAAATAAAAGTTGTAGCTCCTCATCCAAATGCTTGATCTCCTTGGAATCTTTAACGCGACTCGAAATCTTCGTCACTTCCAAGTACTCCATGATCCTAAAGGTTGTAAGTTTAGCATCATAGTTGTTGAAGATCCATAGCGATAATAATGAGAAAACAAAGTGCTCTCAATCATTGTTATACAGTGTCATAGTATTTATTAATACACAACTTTTTTTTTGCTAGGTTAAAATGGTTTATTAAAGAAAAAAATGTAATTACAAGAATTACAAAATGAGAGGCTCGAGGCCTCCCCACCCAACATCAAAGTTCAATTGTATCACAACTTTGACAATAACACTATGGTGATATGTATCACTCCCCCTTAGTCAATACTTCATTTCAGCATGAAAACCACTCCCCCTTACATAATGATCCGTAAACCATATGTATTTGTAGTATCACACTACACATTAATTCTCCCCCTTTTTGTCAATATAAATTGGCAAAGGTACGAAAACTAGTGGGATCCTCATGAAATTTTCATAGAGATACTTCATGACTAAAAGAGAATACCATATCAACTTATTTAGATGCCATCATAAAGCCGAAGCTAAATACATTCATCAAGGAGTTTATAAAGATACAAGATAACCCCTATAATATTCCACAACCGCACTCCCCACAAATATTCGGCAATTAAACACAAGTTCAAAAAGAACTCTCCCTCATAAAATGTCATTCCCGAAAGAACAACAAAGGCGACCTTACTTTCACAAGAAAAGAAGGGTTTCATTGGACATAACCAAATCACATGAAAACATGAATTTGAATCCAAAGTATTCAATTGAATTAACCACAAAAGAATACATGATTAATCCAATCGAAATGCACAACTAAATTAACCACAAGAAAACCCATGATTAATTCAATCGGAATTACACAACTAAATTAACCACAAGAAATTGATCAATTCAATTGGTCATGCTCGTCATAAGAGAACTTACGGAGCAACAACTAAACTGGCCACAAGAGAATGATCAATTCAATTGGTTATGCTCAAACATAAGAAACTTTACGGAGCAACACAGTATATGCACAAAGATGTGGATCGGAGATCGACCAATACTGCAGAATAGATAAGGATTCATTCTATTTTTCATCACTATTTGCACAATGACATCTAATAGAATAATCCTTGTAAACAAAAGCTTTATCTTTTCTTCCATCAAAACAATGACATAAAAGGCTTTAACTTTTGTAATGTCAAAAGTTCATTCTTTCTTCTGTCAATACTTTCATCTCGACATAATAGAGATAACTTTTGACCAAGTATAGGACAATCACAGGTTCACGAACGTAAACAACATATCCCATAACAATTTGCAATATATAAAATTATAAAGATTAAAATTGCAAAAATCATCTTCCAAAAACTTAGAATTTAAATAAATAAATCTAAAAACATTGAAGATGAAAATCGTTGGACATAGCTATGTGTAATCACAATAATGGCTATTCCAAACCCTAGTTATTCTTCTAAAAACATAAGAAATAAATTCTCAAAAGAAGATTTACTAGACAATGAGACCTCTGAAGAATTATGTATCGTCCCTGAACTCCTTGTCGTCAACAGCCATGGGAACATAAGGTTCATGGAGAAAGGAATCAATTCCAACAAACCTTCTAGGTTGATGATGTCGAACCAGGGCCTTCTGAGTTTCAAGAGTTCTCATAACAAAAGCCTTTATTTGCTGAATCTCCTTCCTTCAACTCTTCAGACATCAGAAAACTTCTGAGAATTTGAAGGAACAGCTCCTGGCTTCCTCACATTCCTTCTTTTTCTTTTCAAAGTTGGAGGTAACGGAGATTTTTCTTTTTCCTTCATGATTGATGGCTTAACAATCATATTAACATCTTTTCCATCAGAACACATGATGTTTGGAGTCTCCATACGTGTATGGGTTTGTGAGAGGAAATCTTTTTTTTTATATAAGTTAAAATTTGTATTAATAGATAACAAAATTCACAAGAGAAGGTTACAAGAAAAGAGGCTTAAAGCCCCAAAAACTTATAAACCATTTGAATCTATCATAAGCAACATGTGGGTATTCCACTGAAATCAAAAAATGAGGCCTTCACAATTTAAACTCAACAGGCAGTCCTAAGATGAAAAGAGTTTCAGAGAAGGAAAAAGGAATGTAGGGTTACAGAACCTTTTAACCACATAGGTTCACGCACACAATTCACGACCCTAAAGAGAGAATAACCCTCTTTTATTGAATACACAGGGAAGTCTCTTCCAATATCAATTGAAAAGAACGAATTCCAAATTTGCAAACAAGAGAAAAAACAACAAAGAAAAAAAATTTTCCTTTCTAAAATCCTGAGGTGTGCACAATCTTGTCTCTTTTGATCAGGCACATGAGACAAGATGCACAAAAAAAACACAATCAAGTTGTGCTGCGGTGAACAACAATTTGTCCACCATAACCTTTTTGAAAGGAATTCATATAACCCTGTCTATCAAATTGTTTAGACCATACTATTTTCTCTAGTGGTCTTGACCTATCTTTGGAAACCAACTTCTTTGAAGAGGATAAAATCTTACATACCTCAGCAGTTTTTTGAACAAGTTTGAGCTTGTTTGCTAGGCGATATGCTCTTCTTTGAAGTCTGTTTACATGTCTCATCTTGCGTTTGTACTTGAAACACTTTGAAAGTTCATAAACCTTGAGTGAACAATAAGAACATGTCACTGGATAAGATGATTCAGATGCCCGAGATGTGCAAGATGCTAGGCACATAGTGAAACCTGAAAAATCAGACATAGAGTTTCCAAAAGAAAGGTTAATTTCTTCTTCCAGATTGGTTGAGTCTTCTTCTGGAAGGATATCAAGATTGATGTATGTATTGCTACAATTATCAAAATCAATATCTTCACAAAGAAGTGCAACACTTGATTTTTCGTCTTCATTGGAATCATAGTGATTAGACATTTCATCAAGGGTTGCAGCAAGACCTTTGTTTCCAGTGTATTTTCTACGGTTCAGACACTCATTTAAAAAATGACCAAAACCTTTACACTTAAAGCACTGTGGCATATCCTCGTCATCAGCCTCGTCAGCATCCCTGTTTTTAGGAGGAATGCGATTGTGAGGTTTAACTGACGACCTAGGTTTGTCGCTGAAAACCGTTTACTTCTCTTCAATAGAAGATCCCTAAACTGTCTTGTGATCATAGAGACTGATTTATCAAGATCTTCATCTGATCAGTCTCAGAAAGATCATCCTTAGAGACATAAACACTTTTACTTTTGTCAAGTAATTTAGTGTTCCTTTGTGCTTTGAAGGAAACATCCTTTCCAATTTTGGATGTATGCTCATGATCAAAGATCTTTAGCTTCCCAACCAACGTATTTATGGAGAGAGCATCAAGGTTATTTTCTTCAACGATGGCATGCTTCTTAGAATTGTATCTAGATGGCAGCGATCTGAGAATTTTCATCACAATGTCCTTTTCAGGAATAGTCTCACCCAATGCAAAAGATGCATTAACAATTTCAGACACCTTGTGATTAAACTCATCAAATGAATCTTCATCTGCCATACGAAGGTTTTCCCAATCGGAATTAAGGTTTTGAATCCTAGCTTCCTTTTCACTGGTATTTCCTTCGAATACGGTTTCTAAGATATCCCAAGCATCTTTAGACCGAGTGCACGTAGTCACATGGTGCTGAAGATCTGGGGTAATGGCATGTATGATGGCATTAAAACCATCGGAGTTCTTCTTTGCAGCAATTATCTCAGCAGCATAATATGCACCAATATCATTAGGAACGGTCGCATTCCCTATTGCTACAACGGGACCATCATATCCATTAACTACATAAACCCATGATTGAAAATCACGCGCTTGAAGAAAGGCACGCATATCAATTTTTCACCACAAGTAATTTGAGCCATCAAAGACTTGTGGTACGTTTATAGAGATAACACCTCTGTCCATATCAGATCGCTACAAACACAGACTTGTAAGGTCTTTAATGTGGTTGCCTGCTCTGATACCAATTGAAAATGCGGGGGTCTAATAACCACACCCAACAATTCGTTTGGATATCTGAGAGGACTTACTCCAATACACTTTATAGAGAATCAACTAGACAGTCAGACTCAATCTAGAATAAAGTATATCAAAGAGTTTAATATCTCTAACTCTTAATTAAATCCGCAATCAACAAATAGAAATCTGCGAGCCCGACTGAATATAAAAGAATTACTTGAACGATACCAAAGACCAATGTTCAAGTGTCAATCAATGTAAATCAAGAACGAAAGGTTGGATATTCTAACTGATTTATGTTAACCCACAACCTGTGATATTTCAATTATATAACAAAATATAATGCGAAAAAGAAATAACACAGACACCAGAATTTTGTTAACGAGGAAACCGCAAATGCAGAAAAACCCCGGAACCTAGTCCAGTTTGAATACCACACTGTATTAAGCCGCTACAGACACTAGCCTACTACCAATTAACTTCGGACTGGACTGTAGTTGAACCTTAATCAATCTCACACTGATTCAAGGTACAGTTGCGCCCCTTACTTCTCTGATCCCAGCAGGATACTACGCACTTGATTCCCTTAGCTGATCTCACCCACAACTAAGAGTTGCTACGACCCAAAGTCGAAGACTTGATAAACAAATTTGTCTCACACAGAAAAGTCTATAGGATTGAATAAATTTGTCTCCCACAGAAATACCCAAGAGTTTTTTTCCATCTTTTGATAATTCAAGGTGAACATGATCCAATTAATAAACCAGACTTATATTTTCGAAGAACAGTCTAGTATTATCAATCACCTCACAATAAACTTAATCGACTAGCGAAACAAGTTATCGTGGAATCACAAACGATGAGACGAAGGTGTTCGTAACTACTTTTATATCTTGACTATCGGAGATATAAATCTCAAGCCAATTTTACAATTGCACTCAATCACGATGGAAACAACAAGATCAGATCACACAACTACAAAGAAAATAGTTGGGTCTGGCTTTACAATCCCAATGAAGTCTTCAAGTCGTTAACCTACAGGGTCTCGAGAAGAAACCTAAGGTTAAAGGAGAATCAACTCTAGTTATGCAACTAGTAACACACATGAGGTGTGGGGATTAGGTTTCCCAGTTGCTAGAGTTATCCTTTATATAGTTTTCAAATCAGGGTTTGCAATCCAAGTTACCTTATAACAAAGCATTCTGTTGGAGCCTAGCTCGGCTGAACCCACCCAGCGTTGGTATGTCAAGTTTGGTTTTCATATTTTAGTGAACCGAAACTCATTTAAAGAGTTGCTTGATTATGTACTAGAGTCAACTTCGTATAGGTTAGCTTGAAAGTATTAAGATATGAGACATTACAAGTATTGCGAATACTTGAAGAAGTGAAGAAGTAAGGAGCTACAACGACAACATCATCCTTCCACTTGAGGTTAGTGATATTTGACTTGAACTGTTTCATTCCCTAACGTATCTTTCAAGTAGTGCGTATTGAAAACATAACTACGAAGCATGAATGATTACACTCTAGTTATACATAGTATTAAGGAATACAATACGATGTATAATGCTTATCTTTTGAACTTCGTATATAAGATATCGACATAATCGTTTGAATGCTATTGTGATTATGTATGGGTATGAGGTGAAGATTTCATCCTAGGAGACAATGTTTTACATTAGTTTAAAGGAAGTAAATTCATGAACTTGTTTCGTGGATCGAAAGGGAAATTGCTAGGCTTGTTGGCATTTTTATTCATTGCATATCTTTTGAACTACCAATATGTGTGATTAGTATAACCGCTCATGACTTGTTTATGTTCTTGGTAAAACTATTCACAAGGCCTGACTTTTGTATTGGTATGACTTTTATTAGTGAAACCGATCTTAAGTAATCACCTGAGATGGTATGATCGATTTAGTGTTATTGGTATGACCAACTCTAGGAACCTATCCAATGAAGAGGTGCAACCGATCACGAGAGGGGAATCGATCCTTGTAATAGGTGCAACACGTTTTTAGTAGATGGGAGAACCGATCCTATGAACATGTGCAAAAAGTTTTTAGTGAAAGGGGAACCGATCCTATGGACATGTGCAACAAATACAAGTAGTTACCATAAGTATGTGGGGAACCGATCCTAGTACCTAGTCAACCGAATTTTTGGAAAGTTAGTGTGACTATGCACAATACTCACATGGAGGTAGAATCGAAACTTATTTTGGTAGAACCGTGAAACCCATGATTTGTGATTGAGTGTTCTTAATCAATCACTTAGTTCCTGAAATTTAGATGAACCAATTCTAAACTTGTTTGGAAGTGTGACAAATCGGTTTCAAGATTGCAAGTATGAAAGAGGTCTTACAAAGTAAAGATGTCGACATACTTTGAACATGTGCAGCAACGCTTATCTTTTACTGTTCAAAGATATTCCTTAATAGCTAAAGGAAAATCCCGGATCGAAAAATAAGTTGAGAATATTTTAATTAAGGTTTTTAATTTTATTTTTGGAAAATGAAAATTGGTAATGTGCATTTACTAATTGGAGATTTTCTAAGAGATTTTCGGTCAATGTTTGGACAAAGCATCTCCAGGAATTACGGAAACTGAATTTCGAATATATTGCATATCTTGAGAATATTTTCGGTTTTGGAAATTCATTGGTGTCCAAACTTCCTTGGTCTATAAATATCAAAGTTTGCATTTCTATCAAACTAATCCTCAGAGCTAGCAAAACTACCTAGTTGTGTTGTTACTGGTGGAGCCGCCTATTAGGAGAGGAAAGCAACCTAATTAGACGAAATCTATTACGACCGCTCAGTTTAAAGACTTCTTTTGGATTGATAAGCTATATTAGTACCATTGGTGGGAAACTAGATAATTGCGGTTTATTATTCATTTTCGATTGATTTGATTGACTAACGGTTGTTGAACTTTGATTGCACCTAGTTTGTTTATACTTGAGAATCTTCTCTTCTGATATAAGATTCACTCAAACTAGATCGAAGTTTCGACGGGGATATTTCGACTGTTTGTAGTTCTAAAGACGTCTTGTGATAATCCATTGTTAACAGACTCCGTTCTGTGCGTGATTGATCACAAGATATTCAAGTTGATTGTGTGCAGGAGTTTATTGAAGATCTAAGAAGATTTGAAGACAAAGAATACTTTGAAGATTTCTGATTTGAGTTCATAATCTTTGGTGTGCACAATACTTGTTTCGGTTAAAGATGATTCAACTATAATCAGTTTATCCTTGTGGTAGATTGGATTGATTAGTTGATTAGATCGGCATCAATATGTTTCTTTGTGATTCAAAGTATTGATTGCAAAATATAGACGATTACTTCGGTAATTGTTAGCAGATAGTATTAATGAAGTAATCGTCTAGATTTTTCCGATTCAACAACGTAAAGATTTAGATAAAAATGGGACAACGACTTTGGATGAGGTCTTGGATCGTACAAATTTAGATAGAAATGCTCGTGTTAGCGATATAGTAGTACAGGGTGGTTGGGTTTTGCAAGGGACTCATTACAATGATCTGGTGAACGCTGGAGTGGTGCTGGATGATCTTCCAACAATCCAGGGAGGACAAGACAGGAAAATATGGATGCCTGATTTGAGGGGTAGGTTTACTGTCAAGTCAGATCGTGAGTTGGTTAGGACTAAATATCCTATAGTGGAAGAGCTAACTTGATTTGGAGGAAAGTGGTGCATTCGTCATTGGCGGCTCAAAACTGGAATTTTGTTCAGGGTGCGTGTGCTACTTTGGACAAAGTTCGTAGTAGATTTAAGATATCGCTTGCGTGTATGTGTTGTGTGTGTCAGAATGAATAGGAGACCTTGGAACATGTTCTTTGGAGGTGCTGTTTTGCGCAGAAAGCTTGGAGATGGTTATCAGGTATTTTTCACATTATGCCTCACTATAATCTAATTACTTCTATCAAAGCTGCAAAGAGTAGAAGTAGGATGTTCAAGGATTTATAGCTGGTGGTAAACCTGGTTATTCGATTGGAGTTGTGGTATACAAGGAACAAAAAAGTTTATGAGAAGAAGAGACCGTGTTGGTCTGTATTTCAGAAACGGATTTTCAACTTAATTCATGAATATTCTGATCGCATGAGAGGTTTCATGAAAAACACGTTTGAAGATTTACGTGTGTTGGATTTCTTCCATGTAAAATTCATAAAGGTAAAACACTGTGTCCCAGTTCAGTGTGATTGGTCACCTCTGGAGCATGGAGAGTTGCTTCTTTGCTATGATGGGGCCTCTAGAAACAATCCGGGCGTGGCTAGTGCTGGGGTAGTTGCAAGAGACGCGAGCTGTGGTGTGGTTAGTGCTATGGAGATTGGGCTGGGTATTACTTCTAACTTCCTGCCCGAGCTTTATGGAGTTGTAGTTGGGCTTGAGTAGGCTATTCAATAGGGTTATCGTAAGGTCCTTATTAGATCAGATTCAGCGAGTGTTTTAAGCATTTTGGAGAATAACAATTTTCCATGGTTTGTTCAACAAAGATGGCAAGATGCATGTACTCATTATGACTCTATTATGTTCGTTCACTCGTATCGTGAAGCTAATTTTTCAGCGGATAAGATGGGTAGAAGGGGTTGTAATTTAGATTATGATATGGGCATGCATTTTGTAGGCCGACCAGATTTTTTAATTTATATTGAATTACCAAATGTTGCTTATTTTCGTTTTAAGTAGTTTTTGAGAGTTTTTGAGGTTGCTGTGACCTCTTTTCTCTCTCACTACCTTGTATATATTTTTCTTGATTAATACAATTTTGACTTATAAAAAAAAAAAAAGATTCAATTTGACATGCCCAAGTTTAAATTTGACATGCCTAGGATCAATTTTGAGATGCCCAATACCGTAGGCTTGTACTTTCATGCCCATGCTCATGATTAAATTTGACATGCCTAGGATCAATTTTGATATTCCTAAGACCGTAGGATTGTTCTTTCATGCCCATGTCCAAGATTCAATTTGACATGCCCAAGTTTAAATTTGACATGCCTAGGATCAATTTTGAGATGCCCAATACCTTAGGCTTGTACTTTCATGCCCATGCCCATGATTAAATTTGACATGCCCAAGTTTAAATTTGACATGCCTAGGATCAATTTTGAGATGCCCAATACCGTAGGCTTGTACTTTCATGCCCATGCTCATGATTAAATTTGACATGCCTAGGATCAATTTTGAGATTCCTAAGACCGTAGGCTTGTTCTTTCATCCCATGTCCAAGATTCAATTTGACATGCCCAAGTTTAAATTTGACATGCCTAGGATCAATTTTGAGATGCCCAACACCGTAGGCTTGTACTTTCATGCTCATTCTCATGATTAAATTAGACATGCCCAAGTTTAAATTTGACATGACTAGGTCAATTTTGAGATTCCTAAGACCGTAGGCTTGTTTTTCATGCCATGCCCAAGATTCAATTTGATATGTCCAAGTTTAAATTTGACATGCCTAGGATCAATTTTGAGATGCCCAAGACCATAAGGTTGTGGTTTCATGCCCATGCCCAACATTCAATTTGATATGCCCAAGTTTAAATTTGACATGCCAAGGATCAATTTTGAGATGCCCAAGACCGTAGGGTTGTGCTTTCATGCCCATGATTAAATTTGACATGCCCAAGTTTAAATTTGACATGCCTAGGATCAATTTTGAGATTCCTAAGACCGTAGGCTTGTTCTTTCATGCCCATGCCCAAGATTCAATTTGACATGCCCAAGATTAAATTTGACATGCCTAGGATCAATTTTGAGATGCCCAAGACCGTAGGTTTGTTCTTTCATACCCATGCCCAAGATTCAATTTGACATGCCCAAGTTTAAATTTGACATGCCTTGGATCAATTTTGAGATCCCCAAGACCGTAGGGTTGTGCTTTCATGCCCAAGCCCAAGATTAAATTTGATATGCCCAAGTTTAAATTTGACATGCCTATGATCAATGATGCCCAAGACTGTAGGGTTGTGCTTTCATGCCCATGCCCAAGATTAAACTTGATATGCCCAAGTTTGAATTTGATATGCCTAAGATCAATTTTGAGATGCCCAAGACCGTAGGGTTGTGCTTTCATGCCCATGCCCAACATTCAATTTGATATGTCCAAGTTTAAATTTGACATGCCTAGGATCAATTTTGAGATGCCCAATACCGTAGGCTTGTACTTTCATGCCCATGCCCATGATCAAAATTGACATGCCTAAGCATAAATTTGACATGCCAAGGATCAATTTTGTTTTTGTTTTGTCTTTTTTGATAAGTCAAAAAATTATATTAATGAAAAGAATTATTTACAAAATAGTTTAAAAGAGGCCACAACATCCCAAAATCTCTAAAAACTATTTGAATTGAAACTAAGAAACATTAGGAAAGTCTATAGAAGATAGAAAAATAGGTCACCCCTCATAGTTCATTCCTATGCCTTCTCCAAAATTGCAACCCCTTTTAGCCAAACAATATTCTGAAAAATTAGCCTCTCTTAAAGTATGATCAAAACGAATTGAGGTATAGCTGCTCCTAATTGATCTCCACCGCTGCTGAACAAACCAAGGCATCACTCCTGACGAAAGCGCAATAATAGCACTAGACGAGTCTGATCAGATTAAAACATTTCTCATATCCCAATTTAAAGCCCATTCCAGTCCCACCATAATGCCATAAATCTCTGCAAGGTAGTTTGTAGTCGTACCCAGCCCAATAGAAATAGCGCCAAGAACGTCACAGTTAGCATTCCTAGCAATAACTCCCGCACTTGCAATCCCTGGGACTGCCTCTTGCTGCTCCATCACAACTCAACAGTAGTTCACCCTCGTCTGGAGTAGTCCAAAAAAATTCAATCGGAACTTGATGATTGACTGACCTATGCCTGACCCGAAAGTAATCAAGAATCCGAACATCTTCACAGCAATTTCTCATATGACCCTTTAGTCGCCTAGAATAATCATGAATCAAATGTAGAACTCTCTTATGGAAAAACGGCCAATTTGGCCATTTACCTTCAAATAAGCTTTGTTTCTAGTGAACCACAATCCAGACCGTATCACAAAAATAGACAGTAACCAAAGGTCCTTTATCATTCTGCTATGACCCTTAGCCGTTTTGTAAGAAGTAACCAGATTCCGATGAGGATTTAAGCCAAAAACATTAGCTAACCATAACCAAGCTTTTGCAACAAAATTGCAGCTCCATAAAATATGATCAAGAGACTCTTCAGCATTTGAACACAAATAACATTTAGTTGGAATATTTCTTTTAAACCTCTTACGTACCTGGTCCGAAGTTGCGCAAGACCCCCCCGTGAATTTTCCAGTTTTGTGCCAAAAGAGTTGGATGAATGCACTTACGCTATAACGAGGGAGATAATTTAATAACGAGGTCTGATCAATTCTCTAGCTGTACGAACAGAAAAAACCCCCTTGTAATCTGGCATCCAAACAAAACAATCTTCGCCACCTGTTGGTTTTGGTAAAAGTTGCAAATTAATCCCAGCAGCAAGAAGACGCTGGCCATGAATATTTGCCATATCCCATTCACCATCTACTAAAATGTCACTAACACGAATGTGTCTATCCAAAGCAGTCACACCCAGCTTAGTTGCAATATTGTTGTTTGCACACCAATTATCAAAATAAAGTGAAGTTGAACGACCATCGCCAATCAGACTTTTAATGTTCTCCTTAACCTGATTATAAACCAGATGCACACCAGGTAAGATAGTGGATTTTATCCTCTACTGTTTGATGTTTCCATTATGGTCAAAGAAACGCGCAATTAGAAATCTAGCCCACACTTTTTTAGAAGTTCTAATCTGCCACCAAAGCTTCATAAGAAGAGCGTTATTCATCACTGCCATCCTAGTAATACCAAGACCTCCCTCCGCATATGTTGTGCACATTTTGTCATAACCAACCACGAAAGCCTTACTAGTGTTGGAATCTCCAAGTCCATATGAAATTATGAATAGCTCTTTCACGTTGATCAATAAACTTCTGAGGCCACTGGTAAGCCGCCATATTATAAGTCGAATAACTAGCAATAACAGATTTTACAAGCACAATTCTGTCTTGAAAAGAAAGAAATTTTCCTTTCCAACCAGCCAATTGATTCTTTATTTTATCAACAATATTACTAATGCGACGATATCGCACCGTACCTGGCATAACTTGAACTCCTAGATAGCGATCCGGAAAAGTAGCAACAAGCATTCCCAAAAAATTAGAGATATAAGTACATCTACTGAGAGTACCACCTCCATAATAAACCTTGTTTTTTTGGCGACAAACGGTTTGACTAGAGGCTCGTTGATAAGAACCCAATAAGTCTACCAAATTATGTAAACTCTTCATGTTTCCTTTACAGAAAATCATAATATGATCAGCAAAAAGAAGGTGGGTAGGAGAAATACCTTTTCGAGAGACCATGTGAGTCATCTTACGCTCTTTGAAGAGTTTTGAAATATTTCTACTCAAAACACCCTCAATAAGAACGAAAATAAGAGGAGATAGAGGATCAATTTTGAGATTCCTAAGACCGTAGGCTTGTTCTTTCATGCCCATGCCCAAGATTCAATTTGACATGCCCAAGTTTAAATTTGATATGCCTAGGATCAATTTTGAGATGCCCAAGATCGTAGGGTTGTGCTTTCATGTTTTTTTTTTATAAGTCAACACTTTGTATTAATAGATAACAAATTTACAAAGAAAAGTTTACAAGAAAAAAGGTCAAAGCAACCCCAAAAACTTGTAAACTACTTGAAACGATAATAAGAAACATTTGGGTATTCAACTGAATATAAAAAATGAGGTGTTCCATCATAATACAATCTCACTTCATTAGCACGAAAACATCCACGCTTAGCCATTTTATCCGCAGAAAAATTCACCTCCCTAAAAGTGTGAATGAATCTTATAGACTCATAATATCTACAGATTTCCACCCATCTCCTCCTTGAGAACCAAGATATTAGAATTTTTGAAAGCTTGAACCACACCAAAAGAGTCTGAACGTACACAAATACGCCCAAAACCCCAACGCATAGCCCACTCCAAACCAACAATAATTCCATACAGCTCCGCCAAGTAATTTGAAGTAACCCCAAGGCCGATACTCATAGCTCCAAGGACTAAACAGTTAGCATCTCTGGCCACCACCCCAGCTCCGGCAATGCATGGATTACCCCGCGTCGCACCATCACAAAAAATCTGGAATTCATTGTCATCCGGAGGTTCCCAAAACACTTCAACAGGTTGCCAATGCTTGACACTCCTATGGACCACTCGGAAATAATCAAGAAGCAGTACATCTTCAGCACAGTCACGCATATGACTCCTT
The DNA here is from genome assembly GCF_003573695.1 of Papaver somniferum. Taxonomy (NCBI): domain Eukaryota; kingdom Viridiplantae; phylum Streptophyta; class Magnoliopsida; order Ranunculales; family Papaveraceae; genus Papaver; species Papaver somniferum. The sequence continues at coordinate 5,508,626 of NW_020645971.1, read as the reverse complement.
AGCCGGACTGAATAGTCTTGAATCATCTTCAACACTCGCTTGTAAAACAGGCTCCGGTTAGCTCTCTTATGTTCAAATAAGCATTTGTTTCGCATGGCCCAAAGTTCCGACCTGACGACCAGATTTGCAACCAACCACATGTCACGAACCATTTTGCTTCTACTCTCGGCTGCTTTGAATGAAACAACAAGATTATAATTAGCTGAAAGACTAAAAATATTTGAAATCCAATGCCAAGCTCGAGCTGCAAAAGTACACTGAAAAAGAATATGCTCCAGCGATTCTTCCTCAATGCCACACAATACACATTTGTTGGCCAACTGAATTTTGAACCTGCTTTGAATAAGATCAAAAGTTGCGCAAGGCCCCCGTATGAACTTCCAATTTTGTGAAGCTAAAGAAGGATGCACTTCTTTCTTCCACAAAAGAGCCGCAGCTTCAAAGTTGCCATGCTTCTGACGAATAAATTCTTTTGCAAAACTCACACTAAACTCCCCTGAATAGACAGGCGTCCATATTCTGGTATCGGCCTCATCAGTAGGTGTTGGAACTTGATTCAACTCCAGACCAACAACTAATAAACTATCCAAAAGAGCGTCAGGAAAAACCCAGTGATTATCAATCCAACAATCACTCACCAGCACCAATCTGTCTAGAGTGTAATTATATAAAACATCTGCAAAACACTTCTCCCCATACCAAGCATCATAGTAAAGAGAAGTAGACCTGCCATCACCTAGCAGCACCTTAGTATTAGCCTCCACAGTGTTATACACCTTCCTAATGCTTGGAAGAATGGTAGACTTCACCCCATAAGTCTTGATGAAACCATTTCTACCAAAAAACTTGGCCTTAAGGTAACCATCCCACTTCTTATTTGACGTGTGAATTTTCCACCATAATTTCATGAGCAAAGCATTATTCATGGTAGCCATACGAGATAAACTTGATATGCCCAAGTTCAAATTTGACATGCCTAGGATCAATTTTGAGATGCCCAAGACCGTAGGGTTGTGCTTTCATGCTCATGCCCAACATTCAATTTGATATGTCCAAGTTTAAATTTGACATGCCTAGGATCAATTTTGAGATGCCCAAGACCGTAGGATTGTGCTTTCATGCCCATGCCCAAGATTAAACTTGATATGCCCAAATTTAAATTTGACATGCCTAGGATCAATTTTGAGATGCCCAAGACCGTAGGGTTGTGCTTTCATGCCCATGCCCAACATTCAATTTGATATGTCCAAATTTAAATTTGACATGCCTAGGATCAATTTTGAGATGCCCAATACCGTAGGCTTGTACTTTCATGCCCATGCCCATGATTAAAATTTGACATGCCTAGGATCAATTTTTTTTTGATAAGTCAAAAAATTATATTAATAAAAAGAATTATTTACAAAATATTTTAAAAGAGGCCACAACAGCCCCAAAACTCTAAAAACTATTTAAATCGAAAATAAGAAACATTAGGAAATTTTATAGAAGATATATTTTTTTTTGATAAGTTTTTTAAAGGAAAGCAACACGAGGACTTCCCAAGAGGTCACCCACCTTAGCTTCCGAACTTTCCTTGGCCTCGTACACATCTGAGCCACTCTCAGAAATCAGCAACTTTCTTTGGCCTTTAACCTTGCCAAAACATCTCTGCCTAGTACTTTATGCCGCCACTTAGTTTGTTTGCCTTGCCATTTTTTTTTTGGTAAATCCAAAATGAATTAATAAATAGCCAAAATTACAAAACAAAATAGGTAGTAAGAAAAGAGGTCAGAGAAACCCCAAAAACATACTACCTATTTGAAACGAAAATAAGATACATATGGTAATTCAACAGAAGATAAGAAATCTGGTCGACCAATAAAATGTGTACTCTCCCCCTAAGGAAGAATACAACCTCTTTTAGCCATATTATCCGCCGCAAAGTTTGCTTCTCTATACGTATGCTCAAACCTAATAGCTTCATAATTAGAAGAAACCGCACTCCAGCGCTGTCTAACAAACCATGGCAAAGTAGAAGAAGAAAAAGCCTTGACTGCACTCATTAAATCCGAGCGGATACAAATCTTCATATAGCCCCATTGACGCGCCCATTCCAACCCCATAATTGTACCAAAAATTTCAGCAAGGTAATTGGTAGTTATACCCAATCCCACACTCATTTCTCCAATAACGCTAGCTCCATGATCACGCGCAACCACCCCATCCCCTGCCACTCTCGGATTCCCACGAGCTGCGCCATCACAACACAACAAGAGTTCATCCACAGCTGGAGGTATCCACCAACACTCCACCGGAACATGAGCCTTAACCTGCCTATGCGCTACCTTAAAAAAATCCAACACTTTCAAATCATCGACCATATTGAACATGAAGCCTTTGAGACGCGTCGAATACTCCTGCACTTGATTAAAAACGCTTTTTTGAAAGAAACTCCAGCAAACACGCTTGTTCTCATAAACAAAGTGATTCTGTGTGTTCCATAGCTCGGATCTGACAACCAAAATCACAAGAAGCCACAACTCCTTAACCATGCCACTCCTCCAAGTTGCGGCCTTGTAGGTTGTTGACAAATTCAGATGTGAATGCATCCCGAAGATGTCCGACAACCAGCGCCAAGCCTTCTCAGCAAACCTGAAGTTCCAGATTAAATGGTCCAAGGATTCCTCCTCACAGTTGCACATACAACATTTATTAACAACCTGAATTTTGAAACGACTTCTCACTTTGTCAAGAGTGGCGCACGCCCCTCTCAAAATCTTCCAGTTCCGAGCTGCCAAGGCCGGATGAATAGCCTGTCTCCAAATCAGATTTTCCCCCTCTAATTTATCATACCTCTTGCGGATCAAACTCTTTGCAGACTTAACCGTAAACTGACCAGAGTAACTAGGCTCCCAAACATTGTAATCAACACCATTCAAAGAGACTGGCAGGTCCGCTTCCTCAATACCCGCAGCAAGTAAAGTGTTGCGACACTCTTCATTCAAATTCCAACCACCATTCTCAAGAATATCACTCACCAAAACAGCTCTATCAAGAGTAAAATCTTGAAGAATATCAGCCGCCACCATATCACCCACCCAAACATCAAAGTAAAGAGAAGTGGTACTCCCGTCACCAATTAAAACCTTGGAATTGCTCTCCACCAACGAATAAACCCATTTGATCCCAGGCAAAATTGAAGATTTAATTTAGTGAACCAAAGTACCATTTCTTCTAAAGAATTTAGCACGTAAGAAACGAGCCCATACTTTCCTATAGCTACGGATCTTCCACCACAGACTCATAAGAAGAGCCTGATTCATAACACTCAGCTGCGTTAAACCCAAACCACCTTCTTCATATGGAACACAAATTTTGTCATAATCCATAACAAAATATCTACTCACCTGAGAATCACCGGACCATTAAAAGTTCCGAATAGCAACTTCACACTCATAAACAAACTTCCGCGACCACTTATAGACAACCATATTATGGATAGAATAGCTAGCAATAACAGATTTCACCAAAACAACTCTATCTTGAAAAGAGAGCATCTTACCTTTCCAACCGGCAAGTTGTTCCTTAATCTTCTCAACCACATTAGCCACATGATGATATTTAATAGCGCCAGGCATAACTTTAACCCCTAAATACCTATCCGGGAAAGTGGCTATAGGCATACCCAAAAAATCAATAATAGTAGCTCTCCTATTCAAAGAACCACCACCATAATAGAGTTTACTCTTCTCTATACTAACCGTTTACCCCGAAGCACGTTGATACAGACTCAACAAATCAACCAGATTTCTCAAACTCTTCATGTTCCCCTTACAGAAAATCCTAATATCATCCGCAAAAAATAAATGAGTAGGAGAAATACCTTTTCTACTAACCATATGAGTAATGGAACCCTCACGAAAAAGCTTCGTGATATTCCTTCTTAAAACATCCTCAATCAACACAAAGATAAGAGGCGACAAAGGATCACCTTGACGAAGACCTCTATCAATACTGAAAAAACCCTACGGGCTACCATTGACTAGGACAGAAATTCTAGCAGACTTTAGAATTGGGTGAATCCAGCCACACCAATTCTCAGAAAAGCCATATCTTTTAAACACCTCCAAGACAAAAGTCCAACTAACTGTATCAAAGGCCCGAGTGATGTCAAGTTTCAACCCAACATTCCCGTCCTTCCTCTTAATATGTGTTTCATTCACCATCTTCGAAGAAAGACTATTGTTTTCATGGATATTCCTACCCTTCATAAACACAACCTATTCCTCAGAAATCAAGTTATCCAAAACACTGCCAAGCCTTGTAGAAAGAATCTTAGTAAAAATCTTAAAAAAGAAGTTACTAAGACCAATCATCCTAAAGTTCCAAAGAGTATTCGCACCCCTCTCTTTAGGTAAAAGCATAAGAAGGCTAGAATTCACTCCGTGCGGAATAAATTTATTAGACCAACAAAACAAAATAACATTCACCAAATCCTCCAGAATGATCTCCCATCAATGTCTATAGAAGAAACCCGCAAACCCATCTGGCCCAGGTACACTATCCTCTCCCAAATCAAGGACTGCAGCATGAATTTCCTCAATAGAAGGCAACTGATCCATTCTAGCACTATCCTCCATAGTAATGCTATTATGATCAATATTAAAAATATCCTCAACTGGAACTGAATCATCCCCATTAAACTTCGCCTCATAATAACCCACAATAAGATCTCGAATCTGATCACAATTTGTAACTGTCACCCCATTATCATCAACTAACTACGAAATAGTATTAGTACTCCTTCGAATACGAATAGAATTATGAAAGAAACTAGAGTTACTAGCCCCTTCAACTAACCACTGATTTCTGGATTTTTGCTTCAACATAATGGCTTGTTGCATACGAATATCATTGACTTCAACTGCCGCACTCCTCATCAAAGTCAGCTTGTCCACATCAGAAGGATCCTCATCAGTTAAACGAATAGCACTTTCAAGACGAAGTTGATCCTGTTTTAATCTAACATTAACATTACCAAAAACTTCTTGATTCCACAACTTCATAGAAATTTTAAGTCGCTTAAGTTTTTGAGGATCTATAAAATCCGGAGAGCCATCAATAGGTTCCTTCCAACTATCATGAACTATACGCATAAAATCAGGATGCCCAAACCACGTTTTTTGAACTCGAAAAGGTGCTCTTCTTGGCCTCGTATTAACAAAAGCATAACAATAAGAGGAGAATGATCAGAAACTTCCCTAGGAAGAGCTTTACACCGCCAATTCTCAAACCTATTCAACCAAAACTCATTAATCACCGCCCGATCAAGCCTACTAATAATTCTGTGAACACCAGTTTGTCTATTAGACCACGTGAATTTACAACCCAAAGATTCAGCTTCAAAGAGGCTATTGCCATGCATCCAATCACTGAATTCATTTACTACTGCTGTTCTAAGAGTCGCACCACCCTTTTTCTCTTCGTTACGAAGCACACAATTAAAGTCCCCAATTGACAGCCATGGCACTTGAAGAGACCCCATATCCAACTGCCTCCAGAGACTACGCCTAGTAGTTTGTACCGAGCTAGCATGCACAAGAAAAATATGAACACCGTTAACACCAATTGAAATATCCTGTTTAGAACAGTTTACCACCACCGGATCAACAACATTCAAAGACCACATGACCCACAAATTACCAATACAAGTATCAGTAGAGTTATGAATAATCGAGCTACTGAAACCTTCAATATGAAATCTACGAACAGACCTTGAACGAACTGACACTCTTGGTTCAGCAATACCAATAATGTCAGGTTTAAAATCCTTAACTAATTCTCTAAGTTTAGCTTGTGCCTCATCTCGCACAATCCCGTTTATGTTCCAAAAGAGAAATCTCATTGGGAAACAATTTTGGGATTATTATTCAACTTAACTCTCTGCGCCAACCTAGTAGAATCAAACTTCAGTCCTCTGTTACCAGGTTTAATCTTAGAACCAACAGCCATTTTAGCAGCATTTTCAATCAAATTTGAGATTCCAGAATTGCGAGAACCACCTGTATTACGTGCCATGATAACTGGCGTTCCAGACGTCCACATTCCAGAATTTTGATCAAACACAAGAGCTGAACCATCTTGTGAACTTGCTTGAACACCCAAACCAACAGTAGCAGAATTTTCATCATTCAAACCAAGTTCGGCATTCAAAGCCTCGAACTGATTTGGCGAAACAATGATTTCATGAACAAAAAGATCATCGAGTGTCAGATAAGTTAGTAACAGTCCTATCAACAATTGAATTCCTACTCTCCCTCGCTTCAGAATTTAAAGTTGACTTAGAACTAGGCATACCCTCTGTAGCACTAGTGACTAAAACTATTTGCGCCTCTGCTCTTTGTCTAGTTCTTGCCAATTCAACATAGGCAGAGCGAAAGATAGCTTCAGACTTTGCTAACTCATCTTGCAATTGTTTTGCTACAGCCACTTGAACACTCCCCGATAACACTTCACCTTCCTGAAGACCAGTTTGAACAGAGTTAACGTTTGCATGCTGGCCATGCACTCCAGAAATCTCATTCCCATTAGTTACATTATTGACCCTGTCACGCTGGCCATTACCCAAAGAAATTTGGCTTCCATTAGGTAACCCGTTTAGAATCTCAGGCACAACTGGTATGACATGAGTTGTCTTTCTTTTCTTGCATCTGGTTTCATGCCATTCATTCCCAGCCCCAGCAACATTATTACTACGCACTCCTGAGTGATAACCAAGTTGTTTCCCTGTTGCAGTGACGCAGAAGCCTGTTGTTGCACATTACCCGCAGTATTCTTGTGTTTTTTTCTACATTCAGAATCAACATGACCAATGATCTTACACTTAGTGCAGAATTTAGGTCATTTTTGAATCTCTATAGGTTTCCATGATTCTCTACCCCAAACAGTGATATGAATGCCATTAGTATCAAGTTCAGCAAAATTAATATCAATGAGAACTGAAGCGTAATACCCATACTCATGATCTAATGTACGCTTGTCAACAACAATTGGATTACCAAGTGATTTACCAAAATCCAACAACGTTTTCTCAATCCAAAATTCAACAGGAAATCCAGGGAACTTCACCCATACCGTAGAATGAGAAGTATTGTGTTTATCCGCATCAAAACCAGGAAACCATTCCATTAGATTAATCTTTTGCTGATCAAACATCCAAGCCTCAACGTTAAGGATCTTATCTCTATCATCCATAGGCCTATGAATTCCAGCTTCATTGTCGCATCGTCGACTATGCTTCAATCTCCACTTCATTCACATCTCAACACCCAAATTCGACAGTACTCTTTTGTGATCTATTGCCATGCATTTTTAGAACTCCTCTGAAATTCGACAATACTCTTTTGGCTAACCCTAAACCAATGGTCCTCATTCCATTGCATCCGCATCACAAATATTTTCTCCAAGCCATTCCGTGCCTAAGTGTACACTTCAAACAACCAACATATCACCTTGATATGCATTATTACCTTCAATTCCGACTGACATTGCAGTCTTGCAATTCAACAGGCCTTACTATAGACTCAGTGTTCTTCAATCATTTTGCAACACTCCTGTGCAAACTCGACTAAAATGCATGACATTAGCCATGACTTAGATACCCGGGGTTTACTATTGCCTCACTGGACAGGGTTCCTCTTCACACGTCCTTGAAACCAGCACTTTAAGCATCACTTTCTCTTTCAAACTGCTAGGCTTTAACGTGGCGGAAAACAACATCATGTTCTTCCTAACAATGAGTACTCTTAATTTTTTTAATTTTTTTTGGTAAGTCCAAATTGTATTAATGAATAGCAAATATTTACAAAGAGTTTATAAGAAAAGAGGTCCAAGGACCCCAAAAACTTAGAAACTACTTAAATCTGAAATAAGAGACATTTGGATATTCTAAAGACCTTAAAAAATAAGGCCTTTCATCATAATTCACGCCTTCTCTATTTCTAAGCAAACAACCCTTATTAGCCATAGTATCCGCTGCAAAATTGGCTTCACGATAGCTGTGCACATAACGAATTGAATCATATTTGCTTTGAATATTACTCCATCTTTTTCGAACGAACCAAGGAAGCTTATTTGTAGAAAGAGCTGTAATAGCTCCAACAGAATCTGATCTCACCAAAATTTTCCGCACTTCCCACTTCAAGGCCCATTCCAGGCCCACAATTACACCATATAGTTCAGCGAGAAAGTTAGTAGTTCTGCCCAAACCAATGCTCATGGCTCCAACAAAATTACAGTCAGCATCCCTCACTACAACACCCGCCGCACCAGCTACCCCAGTGTTACCTTTCGCAGCACCATCGCAACATAATAATAACTCATCTCTATTCGGAGCATACCAAAAACATTCCATTGACTGAGAGCTCTTTACTAGTCTATGAACCACACGGAAGAAGTTCAAAATCTGTAGGTCTGAAGTTGTATTATACATAAAACTATTCCACGAGCAGAATAGTCATGAATCAAATGGAACACTTTATGCTTAAAAAAGTGAAAGTTTGCTGAAACGTTTTGAAAAACAAGCCAAATTCCTGAAGTTCCACAGCTTCGCGCGAACAACCATGTTTGCCAACAACCAAAGATCTTTGATAATACGATTCATACCCTTTGCAAACTTATAAGCAGTGACCAGATCATATTGAGCCTGCAAAGAACAAATATCTGAAATCCAATCCCAGGCTTGTCTCGCAAAAGAACAACTCCACTGAATATGCTCCAGAGATTGTTCTTCCAACTTGCAGAGATAACACTTGTTTGCAATATTGACTTTGAATCTGCTCCTGATTTTATCTTGCACAGCACAAGCTTCTCTAAACAACTTCCAGTTTTGTGCTGCTAGGTTTGGATGAATAGCTTTCCTCCACAAAAGGACATAAACCTCCAAAACTGTGTACCTCTTTCTGATAGGCTGTTTCGCTGAACTGATAGTGAACTTACCATTAATTTCGGGCATCCAAACTCTGAAATCTTCTCCACCTTGCGGCACAGGTAGGTTGGTCAGGTCCACTCCAGCACGAACCAAGTTCTGAACATGAATACCCTGCAACTGCCAAGCATTATCAAAGAAAATATCACTAACCTTGATAGAACTATCAAGATCAGGTTCACCAGGCCTAGATGCAATACTTTCATTCCCATACCACACATCAAAATATAGAGAAGTTGTCCTCCCATCACCAAGTAGAACTTTGGTATTATTATCAACCATAGTATGCACCAGCCTAACTCCCGGCAAAATAGAGGAATTGACGCCATATTGTTTTATTCTTCCAGTCCGTGTAGTAAACTTGGCCCATAAGAAACGCACCCATTTCTTATTAGAAGAACATATACTCCATCAGAACTTCATGAGGAAAGCCTTGTTAGTTACTTCCATACTCGAAATACCCAAACCACCTTCTTTAACAGGACTGCAGACTTTGCCATAGCCCACAACAAACTTCCTTGCCACTTATGAATCCCCAGACCAAAGAAAATTACGGATGGCTCTTTCACATTGCATAACAAATTCTCTAGGCCACTTATAGACAACCATATTGTGAATTGCATAACTAGCAATCACAAAATTAATAAGAACAACACGATCTTGAAAAGAAAGCATTTTTCTTTTCCAAACAGAGAGATGATTTTTAATCTTATCAACAACATTGCTAATGTGATGATATTTTACAGCACCGGGCATAATTTGATCCCCTAAATACCTGTCCGGGAAAGTAGAGACTTCCATGCCAAGTAAATCCGTGATAGTTCTACTACGACTCAAGGTTCCACCACCATAATAAATCTTACTCTTTTGAGACAAACTATTTGACCCGAAGTCGTTTGATATTTGTCAAGCAAAGCAAGAAGGTTATGCAAACTCTTCATGTTGCCCTTGCAAAATCTCATAATGTCATCAGCAAAAAAGAGATGAGTTGGAGAGATACCTTTTTTTCGAGAGCATTGGAGTCATTTTCTTCTCAATAAAAAGTTTGGTGAGATTTCTACTGAGAACATCTTCAATTAACACAAAAATAAGAGGAGACAAAGGGTCACCTTGCCGCAATCCTCTATTTATCTTGAAAAAACCCTCTGGACTTCCATTGAGAAGAATAGATATACGAGCCGAGCTGAGCACCGAATAAATCCAAGAGCACCAATGTTGGGAAAAACCATACCTTCGAAACACCTCTAAGACAAAAGACCAGCTAACCATGTAAAAAGCCTGAGTAATATCCAGCTTAAGACCCACATTGCCATCTTTACGCTTAGTTTTCAAATCATTCACCATCTCTGACGCCACACTGATGTTCTCATGGATATTTCTACCCTTCATAAAAGCAACTTGTTCTTCTGAAACCAGCTTATCTAGAACACTTCCAAGTCTTGTGGCTAATATCTTAGTAAATATTTTAAAAGAAAAATTACTAAGACCAATTGGCCGAAAATTACGAAGAGTATTGCTCCCCTTACCTTGGCCAACAAAATCAGAAGACTGGAATGTACCCCATTTGGAATCATTTGATGTTTCCAACAATAAGTAATAGCATTGTAAAGGTTTCGATGAATCACATCCCAACAATGTCTATAAAAGCATCCAGAGAACCCGTATACTTGATGGACTTACTCTTAACTCATATACTTGGTGGAGTTACATCTTCATTCTTGCTGCGTTACTCCATGCATTCACTGCCAAATGCCTTCGCACTTCCACATAACTCTCAACAAAAAACTCGATTATGCCACCAACTCCTCTATTTGCTTCTTTTCACTTTCAACGTCTTCTATTGCATATTTTGGCTTAACATGCTATGTAGCATCTTCCACGCGAACTAGCTTTACTTTGAACGAAAGAGTCAAGATCTTTCACTTCAAATACCTCATTCACTACTACCTTACATAGAGAGACTTCATTCTAACACCAAGGTCCACTCAACTCAAACTAAAAGCATACTCAAACTTGAGTAAATACTCGCGCAACCTGATTGCAACTTGTAAGACCTAACAAGCCTTGCAATATTGACTTTAACTTCACTCGCGCCAACTGATTGCAACTTGTAAGACCTAACAAGCCTTGCAATACTAACTTCAACTTCGCTTCTAAGCAAGAAAGGAAGCGAGACAGCACCTACTGTCCCCAATGTAGCAAATCACTTTTGTAGATGGGGCAAAACGAGTTGCTGGTTTTTAAGGAATTGAGGAGACGACCGTGCGGAGGAAACTACTTGAACCGAGCAAACTGTCTAACCTTATACAGATGCACTGCAATAGGGAGTGCTTTGAATTCGAGAGATCAATCTGTAGGACTCCGGCCTAAACCAAGACAATGGTCGTTCCAGAGTCAATTTGGTCACAAGAGAGGATGGGTCGATCTGTAGGAGGGAAGCTGAGAAATATGTGAGATCAAAGATTGTAGGTGTGTTGTGTATTCTGCGTGAAAAAAATAATATAAGCTCTGATTGATTGAATTTGCTCTGTTGAGAGTAAATATTCAGACAATGAGTTCGTGTGCTCTTGTTTTACGAAAATTGTTTGTTGTTTCAATCATGATTCAAAGACTTATTTATATTACTAGAATTGTAAACAACTTGATCCCATGAAGTGTGACAGTTACTGGAGTCATAGAGTGGGGAAGTGGAAATCGTGTTAAAACCAGTTGCTCATCGTGCGGAGACATGGTTGATTTTCCATCCACTACTTTGCTAAATCCTCCAACTGATTGCACGACTTTCTCACATTCTCATCGTGTGTATGAATCCACGTGTTGTAGAACGCCAGACCAAAACCCTAGTCAATATCCCCCCATGTAACACGATTGATGTCTCGTGATTGTGGGTCTGCAAGGAAGACGTGTATCTAGTTGGTCAGTTGCTGACTTCATGGGACGATGAGTCCTTGTATTGCTGAGTCGAACGTGATTTGCAAATGTTCTAAGACTCGTGAATCGAACGTGTCTATTGAGACAAAGGTATAATTCTCGAGTAAATGTTGATAGTTAAGATGAGTAAATATTGCTCATTCAATGGATTGTTGAATATTGATAGTTGAACCAATATTCCTTAGTCTGAGCAAATATTGCTCGTTTGATGAATTATTGCTAACAAAACCAAATAAAATATTAATTTAGAATACTGGCAACTGAACCGAGTATAATTAATTAAAATGTTGATCACGGGATCAACGCAAAATTCTTAGTGTTTGAATCTGCTCAGAATTATGTTTTGCGGAGCTTTGGATTCGAAACCCTGATTTTGATCAATTGCTAATCAATTGATGATTTATTGAAAATCAATCACGGAGTGAAGGAGGGACCGACTACATGGGATAATGAGTCGGCCATGTAACGCCCAGATGCTCTAGTGAGCAAAATACCAAAGTCTCTTGAAGACCAGTTGGTGAAAAGATGGTCAAATGCTGGTTTAATCATTTATTAAAATAATGCTCGTCCGAACCTTAGGTGATCAAACCTAATTAATTATGAAGATATGAAGGACCGACCAAGGGGTCATGAAACCGTCCATGGTTGGTCATGGGACCGACTGAGATCGTTTTATGAAATCCCAAATTGTTTGGAAGAGTTTGAACCTAACGTGAACAAATTAGATCAAATTATGAAAAAGTGTGGGACTGGCCTCTTGCAAGCCAAAGAACCAACCTTGGTCGGTCAAGGTAATATGATCATGTCACCAAAGTATTCGTGTCTCAGTCCTGAGAATTTTGATATTTTATGAGGTGCGTTTGAGCAACATTTTGAGAAAATATGAAGAAATTAAGGTTTTTGCTCAAACTGAGGAAACTTCATAAGATGAAGGAAATAATAATAATAAAATAAGTAATCACGAAGTGTGGGAGCGTCTATGGCTAAGACATGGTCGTCCGACCAATAAGTACGGTTCCATGGCACTTTTCCTAATTTTATATTATTTTCATGATTTTAGGGAAATACCATGAAATCAAGGAGTTTGTTGAAATAAATGAGATTTCCTTAAAGTGAAGGAGTTTCCATGATATGAAGGAAACAATGATAATTAATAATAACAAAATAAGGGATGTGTGGGACCGTCCACGACTAGGACATGGTCGGCCGGCTAGGGACCGGTCCCGCGAGTCTTCCCTAATTTTATATTTTTTCCTTGATGTGAAGGAAATATCATGAAACCAAGGAATTTCATGGGATGAAGGAAACAATAATAATAAGTTAATAAGGAATGCAAGGTGTGGGACTGGCCACAACTAGGGCATGACCGTCCGGCTAATGAGCTCGGTCCCACGACACCTTTCCTAATTTTTATTATTTCCTTGATACGGAGGAAACACCATGAAACTGAGGAGTTTCCTTAAAATGAAGGATATTTGTTCAAATGAAGGGATTTTCATGAGATGAAGGAAAAATAATAAAATAGGATAAAATAAAGAATTAGGTGTGGGACTGGCCACAACATGACTGGCCGGCCGGTGGGCCCAGTCCTCTAGCGCCTTAGCTTAGTATTTTATTATTATTATTATTATTTTTTCTTCCTAATTGCATAGGTTCATCGTTCCTTCGTATTTTTGAATGCTCGTTCGTGCATTCAGGTGCTTGTTAGTGCATTATTGCTGAATACACTTGCACCATTTTGGTCGGGGCTTACTCGATAGCGGCTCAGATGCCCGTGCGTCGAATATTTATCACTAACCCACGAAATTCTGCTGGAAAGAACCATGAATTGAAGTAATGAAATATTATGAAGAACGTAGAATATTTTCTAAGGATTCAGTTAATGAATCTAATGATTTAGAAATAATTAATTGATGACTCTATACTAGCACGATCGTCTAGGAGCATTAATTATTCAAGAATTGAGCGATATGAGCTTGTTGAAGCGTCATATTTCTTTTATATAGTCAGGGAAAACATTGTTACATTCTGAAGACGTTATTGCTCTATACTAGCAGGCAAGCTGTCTAGGAGCCGTCCAATCGTTAAGATTCTATATGCATGTCTTTATATAGTCAGGGAAAACATTGTTACATCCTGAAGACGTTATGATCTATACTAGCAGGCAAGCTATTTAGGAGTCGTCCAATCGTTCGATTCTATATAAAAGTGATTACTGAAATTGCTCAGTATTCATGAGATATGCCGTTCCCTCAGTTGAGAGACTGCATATTCACGTATGCTCTGAGAGACAATAAACTCAGTCAGAGACTCTTGCGGCATGAGTTTTCATGCTTCAATGAGAGACATGAGCCTCAATACTCATCTGATTGCTGGATCAGGAATATGTACAATTATGGTTTTACGATTTTAGCCTTTGTCGGAAATCCACCATCTACATTAAGTCCTCTGCTTAGTGAGGGACAGTCATGTTCCTCAGTCAGCACTGGATGGTGAATTTTTCTAGTTACAGACGAAATAAGTAATTGAACTTAGTCGTAAGATAGAATGTTACCAGATTTTCGATTTTCCGAGCGAACCATGGCTTGAACGAAGATCCCAGTAGCATGATAGAGCATCGTCTAACGAGCGTAAATTAGTGTAGCACGAATCTTTTTTTTTTTAATTTCTTTTCAGAAGTTGATAACTTGTTCATGAGTTGTTCATGTTAAAATTATATATACATATGCATGTATAGACGTGAGTTTTGTAAAAACCCTTGTTTTAGGAACAAACGTTCGTTCGATCGTTAGTTTAAGAAACTAGCAATAACCCCCAATGTAGGAGAGATATTTTTTTTTAAATATGTGATATTTTAATAAACTCTCGTTTCATAGGTGGATGCTTGTACAAGAGAAATTTTTTTTTTTGAATAGACGTGCGTCTGTTAGTAAAAAATTTGTCTATGAGCTTTCATGAAAAATTTATTTTTCGATATGTAAGCTTTCACAAATTTTTGAAAATATACTCTCGAGGGAGCAAATATATATATATATATATATATATATATGATTTTCAAATTTACGTGAGTTTCACGTTAAAACGTATTTTTTTGTAAAATCAATGTTTTGATTTTGAACAAACGTTGAAAATAGACAATTATACATGGTGAAATAATGTCTGTGTGTGAATTTTCAGAATTGTAGAATGGACATCTGTCCAATTTTTGAAAAACCAGTGGATGTTAAAATTCACGTGGGTTGTTCATGGTTTTATGAAAATCAAGTCATGATTTTGAATAATGAATCTTGCTCGTCTTTGCAGGTTTGAATGAACGAGCAAGTTTTCGAAATTCTGACGTTATATTCACTACATCTAGTGAAATTGTTAATAGGTAAGAGTTGGATTGTTACCATTTTTTTATGCGTTTGTTATTGGTATATCCATGACTCCATGTCTTTCGCCTCAGATAGTGGTGATTTCTGGTTACAACCACTCTTCTGGCTCTTCCGGGGAACGCTCTATGAAGTCAAAGATGAAGACTTCTGCAGATGCTCATGCCGAGGTGAATCAACCTTTCAGAGACGATGGAAGGCTCACAGATTGTATGTCTCTCGATCATCTGGGCGTCCGCGCTAAGATATATGCTTTATTGGTATTAGCAGATGCGGAGGGAAAGCAGGGACGTGATGAAATATCACAGAAGAAAAGAGCTGAAGATGAAAAACTCATATCTCATCAGCAGAAGCACCGCCGACTTCAGCAAGTGAGATTATCGGCTGAATATGAAGTTCGGCTTCGCGTTGATGCTGTATCTCCTGATTCAGATGTTCATGAATGAAGAATTTCGTCATAATTCGTCATCAGAAAATTCAGAAGTTAGGTCTTCTAGCAAAAATGTTGTAGAATCTTCGTCCGATGTCGGGATTTCGCTATCCACCCATGTTTCTTCATCCTCAGAAAATTTTCAAGCTTTACCAAAGAAGCGTTTCGTCTTTTGAGCACGTTTAAGGGCCGAAATCGACAAAACAATAAACTTCCAGGAGACTTTCAAAAAAAAATTCAGTTGGCATGTAGTCCAATGTTTCAGCCACATCTCTTTGCTCGTTTATCCAATTGTTGTGAATTTTGGATATGTTGTAGAGGACATCCATACAAAGAGAATGGTATATGACGCATCCCTAGATTCTTCACCAATTTCTCCCAGCTCGCTGTTTTGTGCGGGACATTGTAAAATCACCTCAGACGAGCTTGTTGTAAAACACTCATGTTATGTCTTTAGACCATTCACTTATGTCTTGAACGGTTGGTGAAGGATTTTAAGGACATTGACGCATTTGAGATCAGGACCCGTGATTGATACATGAGCATGGTGCTTGCAGTGCCATCTTGTTTCTGTCAGTCGTAGAAACATCACTTCTGAAACCTTGGTCACGGGACCTTAACTGAGGTTGCTATCAAGAGGGGATGATGTAATGACCATGGTTATATGTCTTGGTTGTAGCATTCGTTTCATGATGAATGATTAGCGTAGGTGAATTTGGTTCCAGTCACGAGTCTTGGACTGTGAACTGATCGTCATAATCAGTGGACCGTCAGTCCCCAGTATTTTGTTAAATCTCTCCCTTTCTTTTTTCCTTCTTCTGGCAAGACCTAGATAGAGGACGCAGGTACAAAAAACTTGATGTAAACTCCTAGGTGGTCGAAGTAGTAGGTACCTTGATGAAGAACTTAGCGAAAAGACCTGGTGGACATCGATCGACTGTAGAGGTTATGAATCCCGTCCACGAATTTCTGCTTGCATGTTTTATGCTCTGGAGGCTGTAGGAACTTCATACGTCATCGGAATTCGGTGCTTGACCCCAAATTTTAAAGCTAAGAGATCGAGTTATCATATGAGAAAAGAATCACCCAATTTGGAGTTGTCTAGGTCATCCAACGAAGCGTGCACATTTGTAACTTGTAATCCCGTGCAAGTTTTCAGATTCCATGAACTTGAGTGTGGAGACCATATCTTTCAGCTCGTATGTCCGATTGATGCGCCCTTTTGGTATGTTGTAGAAGAGACATAGACGAACATCTTTAGTTGAGGAAGTATTGTCCCATTCCTCACTCATTGTTACGTTTTTGTAAACCCATGAGCTGAAGTATGTTGTATCTCATTTGTAGAGGTGATGAAAACATCTAGTAGAAGACTTGGGATTGTGCCCGCCTGTTGTGCAAGCTTCGGAAAGACTTTCATGTGAAAATATTTCATGTCTACACACCTTGATATGAATCATTAGTGCTTGGGGAAGTCTGATCCATCGAGTAACACTTCAGAGAACGGATGGATAGTTGATGAAGCTGGTCATGAGGATGTTGCCCCTGAGACCGTCGTTGATGTTGGATCACGATAGAATTTTCTCCATAAATGCTTGTTGATGCCGATGCTATGGTTGGAGTTTCTCCAGAGACCGAAAAGGCTAGATTCATGATTATCAAAATAATATTTACTCCTTCATCCAGTGAGTCTTCACATTCACGAACTAATTGATGAGTTGAGCGTCCCTAAGATGAGACTGTAGGGTTTAACCCAAATTATCCCGAACCTTTACTATGAAGTGCCTTGTCAGGGAATCGATGTTGTTGTGGTAGATAGCAGTGACCGGTTGTCAGCCGTGCAAATATAATTCACTTTCTCAATCAACTAGATATAAATATAGTACGTGATAAGAAAGAGTTCGTTCCCACAGAGAGGCTTTTGTTGTTATCAATTTTCAGTTTCTTAGTAACCAAAAAGGGGGGGAGGTTGTTTTATCTAAATAGACAAAGCAATAAAAGTAATTGAAAGCAATAAAATAATTTGAATAATCAATAAGGAGAAGATATTGGTCATGGGATAGTATCATTCACAAACATGTATTTTCATCAATGACTAGAATTGGAAATTTAATCTCTCATTTACTAAAAGTCCTAGGATATCT
Organism: Papaver somniferum; assembly: GCF_003573695.1. Lineage (NCBI taxonomy): Eukaryota > Viridiplantae > Streptophyta > Magnoliopsida > Ranunculales > Papaveraceae > Papaver > Papaver somniferum. The sequence goes on along the minus strand of NW_020645971.1, from coordinate 5,490,782 downwards.
TGATCGCAAGAATATCCCGTTTATTTCCCGATTCTATCACAAACAACATTAAAAGATGCTATTTTGAAATCTACCTAGAAAGCAACCTAAAGTGTAAAAGCACAATTAAGTTTAACTCCCTAAGAGCAATAAGTTCTATGAAATAAGACTAATCAATGCAAACAAACGTGTAAAAGCACTAATTCGTTTTAACAAAGGTTATGATTCATATGCAATTAAAAAGATGTATCACTACAAGTAATAATGGCATTATGCTACTTAGAATCAGGGATAAACAACTATTTCGTATTGAAAACCCTAATCTAGCAATAGAGATGAATGAAAATCGGATTGATTCCGGACTCAACCAAACTAGCATTCAAATCATAAGACAATATTCATAATAAATCATAAACAATAAAGTTGAGACAAAACTAATTCATTGAATCAAATAACATGCTTGAGAAATCAACTTTTATCCCATAACCAATAATTGAGTTTAGTTACTCATAATCTTTGTGTTCATCATAATCATAATCAAAAATAAATTGGAGAAGATGAAAAATAAACGAAAAGCAAACCCTAGTTGTAGCTATCTCCAAAGCTCCAAGAATAATGCGTCAATAAAAGAAAGTAGAAAACTTTTCTTTTTGTAGCTTTTCTCCCTTCCAAAACTAGGTCAACTCTCAAAATCCCATCACCAAGAAGTCCACTAAGCCCATGTGTGTGGAGAACCCATGTAGAAAATATGTCCAAAAATTTTGGCCGGAAAAGTCGCCGGAAAACATCTCAGGTGACCGACAAAGTCGGTCACCGGTCAACGAGTCAAAACGGTCAGGTCAACGAGTCAACTCAGTCAAACCTGGTCAGCTCATTAAGTCAGACCTGAGTCAGGGTGAGTCAGTTCTAGCTAGTTCGAATTGATTCTGGCCAAGGCCATGTCTTCTGTTTCAAAGGCTTGAGATGTGCTGCACAATCATTGTGCATCACCACTGCATGTCCAGCCATCTTGTGGTGCACCATCATTGTGCTTCACTGCCAAATTGCCAGACTGCCAGCCATCACTTCCACAATCTCAGTTCCTTCCACTGCAGTGCCAATGCCACGACTACAACAACCATGTCTGTAGCTTCCAGTTCATGCCTACAATCCATTTACCCATTCTGCAAAGTTTCAATCTCATTAACTGCAACAACAACAACCAACTGGTTCTCATCATATCCACCAGTTCAATCCCAGTTCTCAAATCGGGTCACTTCTGTTTCCATCCTAGCTTTATAACAAATTCAAACGAATCCCATTATAGTATCTCAGCAGCTTACACATTTCTTTCACCTGGAAAACTGCATCAACTCTATCCAGTTCTGCAATTCTCAACCACAAACACATCCACCTGCATTCCATCCAACAATGCACCAATTAAGCTCAACACCACCAGTGCCTTATCCTTGTCATTCCTGCAACACCAGTGCCACTGTATTAGCACCAACACCTGCAACCTAACATGCATCTATCACTAATCCACCTGCTTCTGTTCCACAATCACCATAACCTCAATCCCTCAAGCCAACAGTTCATTCATCATCACTGGCAGCAAACTCTTAGCTCATACAACCCCCAATACTGACGATTTCTACCCATTTATCTTAGACACAACTCCTGCAAGTTCACTAGCACAACTCAACTGCAATATCAGCTCAAACCCAGTAGCAGCAACACCATAATTCATTTCACCACCATTCAGTCATTCTAGCATCAATACTGTCATATTCACTACAAGACCATAACCCTTGTTCATCTGTAGTTGCAATCTCAGATCTCTCTTTTGATTTTAAACCCTAATTTCTCCTCATATCTTGAATTAAATTCAAACTCAACCAAAACCCCTTTGATTTCTTCTCATATTTCTCAGATCTCATCTGTAACTCTGCCAACACACAAATCATCTCAAAACCCTTTAATCTTCTCTTCTTCAGTGTACTCTTCGAATCCAACACAAACCCATCATTCCAGACTCAAATTCGAGTTGAACCTTTCATTCATCAACACCTAACTCTTCACAGATCGAAACCCTAACTTCCATTTCAGTTTCAAATCAATAACCAGATGACAACAACTTCATATTCACCATAAATGTAACGATAATCTTCTCCAGTTCTGAGATTTATCATCCTCACTCGATTCCATAGCAGCCATCATCGAGCTCTTCTTTATCAGCAGCCATTTTTCTCTCTTATCTGAATTTCATGAGGAGAATAATGACAAGAGAAACATTTTCTCCTGTTTCCAGGGCTAGGTAATGACAAGAAATGCTATAGGCACCCAGCAAATAAACAAGGCCACCAGAATGACAGCCCCTCTCTCTGAAACATATAGAAAGTTGTCCCTTAATGCTCGCATGACTGCAGATAGTGTTTCCCTGTAAAATGACCTCTCCGCCCTTTTTGCTCCAATTGAGTACTTTGTTCTTCTTTTGCTCATAACGACTCCGAAGCACCTAGTAACTCAAAACGAAACATAAGATACACAATTTACAAGAAAACTCGTAAAGAAAGCATAAACATTGATATAAATCTAGGTGTTTATCACACCTATCAAGCAGCGACAGTTTTCATTCTGGATGTGATCGGTGAAGAGAGTAAGTTCCTTAATCGTGCAGGGGCTTGTGATGTAGAGAGACCCGTTGATGAAGTTTCGTGGAATCACATCAGGTTGCAATAAATTGTTATGTGGATAACATTTATTGAAATAGAATTGATTTCTCCAATAAGACCAAGTCCCCAATGTATGTTGAAGGAGTTTGTGCCATCCATGGATGAATAATGTTGCATCTACTTCAAAAGTCTTATCATGGGATAAATTTAGTTACACTTTGATCGTGCTGGTGTTGAATCAATGTGTCATCGTCGAGATGTTTGTGCTGAAGCTAGAGGCGCCATTATAGAAGGTGTACTCTTTGATTGGGAGTACAATTTGAAGGCTCCTTAGATGCTTGAGCGTTGAAGCGTCATATCCCTTAAGATCTTAGGTTTGATCATCTCGGCCCTGAGTATCTTCTGTTGATTCAACACTCCTTTCGTTGCAGTAGTGGGACTCAACATTTGTGCAGACATCAGAGCTTTCTGATTTTGTGGCAATATGAACACTCCTGCAAGGCTACGTCCAAAGTGTTCTTTGCCAGGCTTGGACATCATCTCAGTAATGAATGTCTCAGTGTTCGATTCGGGAAATGTCAGATTCAACCACTTGGTAAAATACTAATGCGGTGAAGCTACCATTCATCTTGCAATAGAAGAGTTGCTAGCATATTAAGTCCCCATGCTAAGATAGCATGTGAGGAAATAAATGAAATAGACATGGGAGGAATGATACTTGCCTGAGTGCGGAGACTCTTGATGAATGTCTATGCATCTTTGCAGGTTCTTGCTATAACCTCGTCAAAGTTCGAAATTCCTCCAAGTGCTCTGATGACGGAATACCCGCCAAATCTTCTGGATCAGAAATTTCTTCATTGGAGAGATGTGCAACCAAAGGTGCTTTGTCAGTAGCCATCTTTTCAGCATGAATCCACGCTCGTCTGAAGAACATATCATATCCTGGATCTTCCTGATTATGTGTGAAATTTGGTTTCTGCTTAGGTTGAACTTATGTTGATATAGCCATAAGTATTTCAGAGCGTTCCTTCAAGGTCTTTGATTGAGATAGATCACAAGTAGCTTCTTTTCAAGTGATACTTGCGGCTCTGAGGGTTTTCAGTGAAATGATATTGATGGTGGTGTCAGCATAGACCATCATTGTTCCGAATTCATTTCCTCTGACATGGTCTGTGGTAAGCAATCCTCAGTCGTGCGTCTCCTTTTCTGTGGATGAAGGTTCAAGGAGTATTTCCGGGATGGACAGACGTCTGTCACATAGTAATTCGGTGTTGTGAACATGTCTTTCCTTTGTGCCTTAGACAAATAGAGCAATTTTACATATATGCTCGATCAACGATTGAACTGCTTCTTTGACTGGTTGTTCAGAGTGAAAAGGTTCTGTCTGGAGAGGATTCTTGTGTACTCCTTCAGTACCCAGTTGAAGCTATTAGGGATTAACCTTCTCTTTGAAGATGTGCTTAAAAATATTGCAATTACTTGTTGGATGATCGATGAACCTATGAAGGCGACAGTAACAGAGATTCTCCATATCTTCTTCAGTTGGATCTCTCATGATGAACGATAATTTGACTGTACCATCTTGAACCCAGACTTCCAGTAATTCGATCACTCCTTCATAAGAAGAGAGAAGTTTGAGCCTGTCAGACCATTTCCCCGTTCGTTGATGCCGGGTCGAGGTTTGTGTATTCCAAGATTGGTTATCTTTTCTTTGTGCCTTCAGTGGAGCCTGGGATGTTGGAGAAGCGTTCTGATGTTGTGTCTCAGCTTTCTTTTCAGCAACAACGTTTGTTGAAGACTGGATATTGGAGATTGTACTGATTTTTGACTAGGCGTTGGCTGCTTCGAGGTTCCTCGACCTTGCAAACTTTGCTCTTTCCAGTAAAGCATGTGCGGTAGTCGTTGATCGTTTAGCTGCTTCATGAGTCTCTGAGAAAGTTTGGAACCAGAGATTTTCCAACAAGGCTCTGTATACCGGGATCATTCCGTTGATGCACAAGTCTATTAGTTGTTATTCTATGACATTCGGGTCATGACAATCCAAAGCTTGCACTCTGAACCTCTTCACATAATTGTTCGGATGTTCATTGTTCTTCTGAGATATTTTTCCTAAATCAGAGAGAGTGATCTTCTCTAAGACGAAGAAATATTTTCTGTAGAAAGCATTAATCATTTCTCCCAACCTGGTGATACTTCCTGGTGCAATGTTGTTGTACCATGTGTATCCTCTGCCTGTCAGAGACTTTGAGAATTCCTTCAAACGGATGACATGGTTGTGCTCATGTTAACCCAGTGATTCCAGAATCCTAGAAACATGTTCTCGAGCATTGCCCGTTCCATCATAAAGAGTGAACGTTGGAGAGGTATAACCTTTTGGCAGAGGAATCCTTTGTGTAGCAGCAGGGTACGGAGGTTGGTGACGGTGGACAGATGATGTCTTATCTTTTCCTCGATCTTCTAAAAAGCACTTCAGGTCCTCTTAAGTTATGAAACTTGCATATTCCTTTGCTGGTGGATCGTTTGCATCTTTGCGGACTTCTTCATCATCTACAACAATGATTGGAGAGATTTCAGGATTAGCGGTTGAAGATGTTTCTTTAGCTTTTCCTTTCTCGTGTTGAGGCCGAGTTTGTTCAGACGCAAGCTTGTCCGTGAGAGTTTTGAGATAAGCACACAAATCTTTCTGCATTACAGTCATTTCAGTCTGAACCTTCGTGAGATCAACTATGGTAGGTTGATTTTCTCTGGTTTCTTCAGGAGATTCGCTATGAGGTGGATTGTTGATAGTGCTAGTAGCACTGCTTTCAGCATTGACAGGAACACGTTTTTGATATGAATAATATTTTGTCTAAGGAGGAACTAGAGGAGGCAAGCACCATTCAGATTGATGAAGTGCGTGCTAATTTTATTCGAAATCCTGCTTTTAGACAAGACTATTTCAAGGAAAAAAAGGAACAAATAGATAGAATGTCAACCAAGAAAAAAGCTCAATCTCCTATTAAACTTGTTCCTGGTGTTAATTATGCTTCAGATGAAGATGAATACGAATATGATGATATTTATGAAGATGAATACAAGGAGCATTATGGAGACCCTGATTTGACACAAATAATTACTGGTCTTCTTCCCAAGAAGAGGGATGTTAGAGTTGGAAATAAGGGGCGCAAACGTTTTTAATGTTCTTAGTTTTCCTCTTTTTGTTATTTCTTTGTGTTTAGAAGCTTATTTTATGAGCTTTTAGTGTTATTTTGTTGCTATTTTTTTGCCCATTTGGTTTATGGGGGTGGGAAGCCTCGAGCCTCCCACTTTGTAATTCTTGTAACTACGTTTTTTTTCCTCCCACTTTGTAATTCTTGTAATTACGTTTTTTTGCTTCAATAAACCATTTTGACCTAGCAAAAAAAAGCAGCATTGATAGGAGTGATCATTGGAGCACCAGCACTCGGAGGAGTAGTAGTAACATGTGCGTGACATTGCTGGCCGGAGGAGTGGTGTTAGCGGTACCACTAGACCCTGCAACGTTGAGAGGAGTAGTACTTGCAGTGGCAGTACCACAAGAACTTGCAATGTTAGAGTTGAGTGTTGAACCCGAATTGGTAACTGAACCAGATATAAGATCGACCATCTTTATGAGAATTGAGATTGCAACCGAGAGATTAATCTCCCACTGTGGTATCCAATCTGTAGATGGGGCAAAACGAGTTGCTGGTTTTTAAGGAATTGAGGAGACGACTTTGCGGAGGAAACTCCTTGAACCGAGGGAACTGTCTAACCTCACACAGATGCACTGCAAGAGGGAGTGCTTTGAATTCGAGAGATCAATCTGTAGAACTCCGGCCTAAACCAAGACAATGGTCGTTCCAGAGTCAATTCGGTCACAAGAGAGGATGGGTCGATCTGTAGGAGGGAAGCTGAGAAATGTGTGAGATCAATGGTGATCAAAGATTGTAGATGTGTTGTGTATTCTGCGTGAAGAAATAATATAACCTCTGATTGATTGAATTTGCTTTGTTGAGAGTAAATATTCAGACAATGAGTTCATATGCTCTTGTTTTACGAAAATTGTCTGTTGTTTCAATCATGATTAAGAGACTTATTTATATTGCTAGAATTGTAAACACCTTGATTCCATGAAGTGTGACAGTTGCTGGGTTCAAAGAGTGGGGAAGTGGAAATCGTGTTAAAACCAGTTGCTCATCGTGCGGAGACTTGGTTGATTTTCCATCCACTACTTTGATAACTCCTATAACTGATTGCACGACTTGCTCACATTCTCATCGTGTGTATGAACACACGTGCCGTAGACCGCCAGACCAAAACCCTAGTTAATATCCCCCCATGTAACACGATTGATGTCTCGTGATTGTGGGTCTGCAAAGCAGACATATATTTAGTTGGTCAGTTGCTGACTTCATGGGACGATGAGTCCTTGTATTGCTGAGTCGAACATGATTTGAAAATGTTCTAAGACTCATGAATCAAACGTGTCTATTAAGACAAAGGTATAATTCTCGAGTAAATGTTGATAGTTAAGGTGCGCAAATATTGCTCATTCAATGGATTGTTGAATATTGATAGTTAAACCAATATTCCTTAGTCTGAGCAAATATTGCTCATCTGAGCAAATATTGCTCATCTGATGAATTATTGGTAACAAAACCAAATAAAATACTATTTAGAATACTGACAACTGAACCGAGTATAATTAATTAAAATGTTGATCACGGGATCAACGTAAAATTATTAGTGTTTGAATCTGCTCAGAATTATGTTTTGCAGAGCTTTGGATTCGAAACCCTAATTTTGATCAATTGCTGATCAATTGATGATTTATTGAAAATCAACCACGGAGTGAAGGAGGGACCGGATACATGGGATAATGAGTCGACCATGTAACGCCCAGATGCTCTAGTGAGCAAAATATCAAAGTCTCTTGAAGACCAGTTGGTGAAAAGATGATCAAATGCTGGTTTAATCATTTATTAAAATAATGCTTGTTTGAACCTTAGGTGATAAAACCTAATTAATTAAGAAGTGATGAAGGACCGACCAAGGGTTCATGAAACCGACCCTGGTTAGTCATGGGACCGACTGACGATCGTTTTATGAAATCCCAAATTATTTGAAAGAGTTTGAACCTAATGTGAACAAATTAGGTCAAATGATGAAAAAGTGTGGGATTGGCCTCTTTCAAGCCAAAGAGCCAACCTTAGTCGGTCAAGGTAATATGCTCATGTCATCAAAGTATTCGTGTCTCAGTCCTGAGAATTTTGATATTTTCTGATGTGCGTTTGAGCAACATTTGAGAAAATATGAAGAAATCAAGGTTTTTGCTCAAACTGAGGAAACTTCATAAGATGAAGGAAATAATAATAATAAAATAAGGAATCACAAAGTGTAGCAGCGGCTATGGCTAAGGCATGGTCGTCCGGCCAATAAGCCCGATCCCATGGCACTTTTCCTAATTTTATATTATTTTCATGATTTTAGGGAAATACCATGAAATCAAGGAGTTTGTTGAAATAAAGGAGGTTTCCTTAAAGTGAAGGAGTTTCCATGATATGAAGGAAACAATGATAATTAATAGTAACGAAATAAGGGACGTGTGGGACCGGCCACGACTAGGACATGGTCGGCCGGCTAGGGCCGGTCCCGCGAGTCTTCCCTAATTTTATATCTTTTCCTTGATGTGAAGGAAATATCATGAAACCAAGGAATTTCATGGGATGAAGGAAACAATAATAATAATTTAATAAGGAATGCAAGGTGTGGGACCGTCCACAACTAGGGCATGACCGGCCGACTAGTGAGCTCGGTCCCACGACACCTTTCCTAATTTTTATTATTTCCTTGATACGACCGGCTATTGAGGAGTTTCCTTAAAATGAAGGATATTTGTTCAAATGAAGGGATTTTCATGAGATGAAGGAAAAAATAAAATATGATAAAATAAAGAATTAGGCGTGGAACTGGCCACGACATGACTGGATGGCCGGTGGGCCCAGTCCCCTAGCGTCTTAGCTTAGTATTTTATTATTATTATTTTTCTTCCTATTTTGCAAAGGTTCATCGTTCCTTCGTATTTTTGAATGCTCGTTCGTGCATTCAGGTGCTCGTTAGTGCATTATTTCTGAATACACTTGCACCATTTTGGTCGGTGCTTACTCGATAGCGGCTCAAATGCTCGTACATTGTATGTTTATCACTAACCCATGGAATTCTGCTAGGAAGAACCATGAATTGAAGTAATGAAATATTATGAAGAACGTAGAATATTTTCTAAGGATTCAGTTAATGAATTTAATGATTTAGAAATAATTAATTGATGACTCTATACTAGCACGATCGTCTAGGAGCATTAATTATTCAAGAATTGAGCGATATGAGCTTGTTGAAGCGTCATATTTCTTTTATATAGTCAGGGAAAACATTGTTACATCCTGAAGACGTTATTGCCCCATACTAGCAGGCAAGATGTCTAGGAGCCGTCCAATCGTTAAGATTCTATATGCATGTATTTTATATAGTCAGGGAAAACATTGTTACATCTTGAAGACGTTATGCTCTATACTAGCAGGCAAGCTGTCTAGGAGCCGTCCAATCGTTCGATTCTATATAAAAGTGATTACTGAAATTGCTCAGTATTCATGAGATATGTCGTTGCTTCAGTTGAGAGACTGCATATTCATGTAAGCTCTGAGAGACAATAAACTCAGTCAGAGACTCTTGTGGCATGAGTTTTCATGCTTCAATGAGAGACATGAGCCTTAATACTCATCTGATGGATGGATCAGGAATATGTACAATTATGGTTTTACGATTTTAGCCTTTGTCGAAAATCCATCATCTACAACTTTGCTACATGAACTCTTCCAACTATCAACGTTTGTATGTCACTCCCATAACGAAGCACACTATAATTGAAAATTAGTTGAATACTCCTTCAAACTGATGCCATCATGTTGGTTTAGCTTTCATGAGGATTTATTCAATAATGGACACATGCCATCTTTATGCATCACCACTACTTTGTCTTTCTTGCTCCATGCATCTACAATTCGTCTAACTTGCATTTCTTCACGCATTACACATTCTGGCCATGCCCAAACCCCATTTGGCGCATGCTACTGTTACATACCTGATATGCCAATTAGCATCCAAATCTTAACACAAACTTGTGCACCTTTGCACAACTGGAACGGACTTAACTTGGTAATTCTGAGCATCACCATAGAGTTCAGCAAAGTCATATCACCCAATGACTTCCGCGGATAAACACTTTGGACAGTTGCAAACAAGGCCATAATCCTTGCAAATGAGGCGCCACTGCCTACGTTCAAGTAAGAATGCCACATTCTTCTTCAAACTTGGAACTCATTTTTACTGTCCATGCACATCTGGTTACTCTTGTATTTCTCCTTCTCCAAAATCAACTTCAGTAGCAACAATTATTGATTTGCAGTTGACAAGAACATCCACTGGTGGTTATGATCAAATTCAGGTCTTTGGACACCCTTGTCCAAGCATCTTGATCCCACTCACAAACCAGATGCAAGCACTCTCCTTGTGCGCATCTAGCATCAACGAAGAACTCTTTGCAAACGCAAGACCGTGGTGTATCGGTTTTTCCCTAACTTGCGCTTCTTTCTTCCGCCTTTCAATAAGCTTTATGCTATACAAGAATTGGCCATCCAATTCTTCCTTCATGGCATCACATTGCCACAAACATGCTGGTTTTTCAACCAGACTTCGCATTACCACCAAGGTACATGCATTCGAGAGAGATAACTATAATCTTCCATCAACTGGATACGATGAAAACACCTTCAATCTATCACATTAGCATGTTCTTTGCCACTGCAAAGGCCAATACCATCTTTGAGTTCAGGAATTTTCGCAAAATTCCCATTACCACATGTAATGTACTCGCTGCTGATAACTTTTTTTTCGCTACTGATAACACTACGAAAGAATGTTTTTTTTTTTGTTAAGTCCAAGGTTTATTAAAACAAAAAAACGTAACTACAAGAATTACAAGATGGAAGGCTCAAGGCCTCCCCACCCCCATAAACCAAAGGGGCAGAAAAAATTCTAAAAGCTCAAAAAATAAGCTCATAAACATAAATAAATAACATAAAGAGGAAATCTAGGAACATTAAAATCGTTTGCGCCCTTTGTTTCCAACCCTAAAATTCCTCTTCTTGGGAATTATACCAGCAATTATTTGCGTCAAATCATAGTCTCCATAGTCTCCATAAGACTCCTTATATTCATCTTCATAATCATCATAAGTTTCATCATAGTCATAATCCTCTCCATTTTCATCTGAAGCATAATTACCACCCGGAACAAGCTTAATAGGAGATTGAGCTTTCTATAAGCTGGATCTCTAATGAATTTAGCATGCACTTCATCAGTCTGAATAATACTTGCCTCCTCTAGTTCCTCCATGGAAAAAATATTATCAATATCAAAAACATTTTCCTCCATCCCTACATGGATATCCTTGTTGTGCTCAAGGTTTAGAATTTCCTCATTAGACTTTGAATTCATAGCCATGATTTTGGCAGCTTTCTTGGCCAATTTTCTAGCTTATTTCCTTGCAAGAATATCTGCATCAACTTCACCCCAATCTTTCGAACCCATACTATTATTTGTGTCACTTGATTCTTCTTGTTCCTCCACCACCAAAACCTCACTAGAATCATTAGCAAGCCCTAATTCAGATGTTAGGGCACCATATTTATTATTCACCACAACTTCTTTTTCAAAAAGCTCATCCACAGAAGGAGTTTCAAAAGATTTAAATTTGAAAGGAGTACCTTTGTTTGGTGAACTCTTACACTTTACTGTTTTCCATTCCTCTTTAGTTGAATCAGACCCTTGAGAATTGACGTCCTGACCATTACTTCCCATAGCTTGAAAGAATGCATTCCAAATGCATAATCTTCGCATACTTGTGAAAAACATGGACTTTTAAACACCTGAATTGCACCATAGAAGTCAGCATACTCTTCAATTTTTGTCATGCAATCACTTGAAAACCCGGTTTCCAATGATTCCCGCATGTTCGTCTAACACTTTGGGCAGGAATTTTGACACCTTTGTCATAAACTTTCATGGCTTGTTGCTACTTCAAGCTTCAAGTTCATTCCAATTGATCTTTCCATACAAGACTAACTTCTTCTAGCTTTCATACTAAAGAAACCCAAACAATTCACCACTGAATTTGACAAACAAATGACACCAACTTGAGTAAAAGAGAGAAAAATCAGCAATTGTGTCCCCTAACACAGCTCTGATACCTGCTGTCACATGCCCATTTAATCGCCTAAAATTTTCATGGGACATGACCGGCAATGATTATGGTTCAGTGAATCAACTTCACCCACAATCACTCAGCCTTGCATACTCGCACCAAAGTACGCATCTGCCTTCACTCATAAGGCTTTGCACAACGGAAGTCTTTTCTTCTTTATCTCTAACTCTTCATGCCCCCATAAGCATAAGAGGTTCTGCCATGTACTTAATCAATTTTCACACAAATCAACAACACAATGAACACAAAGACTACCGCAACAAACCCATTTTATTGCACTAAAGGAAGATTACAAAACTTGTCCATCACATGGACCAAAACAAGACATCATTCTCCTAATGATGCCTTATTCTCTCAAGTATGAGACTACATGTATACAAAATTTTCTCCTATGTAAGCCTACTAATTTTCCACTCCTTAGTACTATGTATACAAGAAACTCACTAGACAAAACCGTGCACAACACTTGCACACGCATGGAACATCCATGTGTCCCATCAGGTACTTTTCCTAACCGCCAGCTTGCATTTCAACTGCCACATTTAGTGTTGGCTTGCAGAATTGCGCCACACTTGTCTTGAACGGTTAGGACATGCCAAACTTGGTTACAAAGCTCCTTTATAACCGTCTCCAACTTGTTCTTTCACTTTGGCATGCGTGTGATGCACACACACTCGAAACTAGCAACTTGAACTCAAATACGACAATCATTGCACTTCGCAACTTGGCCCTGCCAATGTTCAGCAATGGTTGCGCTTTACTCAACTTGCACTTAGCTTATTTGGATGCCAACATCCAAATACCATGCCAATTGAGTCTTGACTTGCTTAGTTCAACTTCATACTTCATATGCATCACTTGCATTTCTTTTGCCTGAGCAATTGATACCAATGGCGTGTTTGGCCCCGCCATTATTGCATGTGCATTGTCCAAGTCTTGGCCAGCCTTGAACTAATGCCATAGACCAACTCCTGGCCTACTCTTCAGTCTTGCATCATCCTTGAGTTTGGGCCAACTCAATTCCACAGATATGCATCAATGCCAACATCGCATGTTGCATGTTGCATCTTGCCACTTTAGCTCTGTCTTGCCTTTCCCTCAATGAAGCTTCATTGTGTCATCCAATAAGCTTCATTACTTAGCTAAATATATTTACAGTGTAGCGCTACCTTTGCGCTTCACCGGCCCTGCAAGGTGCCACTATCTTAGTGCTTGACAGTCTACGCAGTGATGCGCCATTCTGGATGAACACTGACTTGGCCTGCAACTCTATAACGCACAATCATTATGCGTCACTTGCAGCCATGTCATAGTAGGGTAGGCCAACAATTGTGCGGCAAGCATATACTTTACTCGGTACTGTGCCACTACTTGGCCTAATTTAGGCACTTGACCACCGGAGACTGTCTGGGACAGTTGGCTGGTATCCATCCTACTGTGGCATTTGGGTTGATCACCCCTCACCCCGTCCGGTACGGAGTGTGATGTCATTTCTAACGTCTGAAAAAACCTGCGGACATGCCGTCTGGGGCGGTAAGTTAGCATTCCAGGAGAGTAAACAGTTGGGGACGGTGAAAGACCGGAGAATCCAACTATTCTGGCACTGGGTCACACAGTATTGTAGAAAGAATGGCTTGTCATGATGGTATTTTGCCAAAATGTTAGCAAACGGCCCTGTGAGCTTTGAGGATTTTTGAGTGTTTGCTATGGGACGAGAACTTAAGGAATCCGAACCCTAGTTTGGTTGAATTTCGGGGATGAAATTATTTAAAGGGTGTAATAATTTAACACCCGCAGTTTTAGCATGAAGCATGCTAAAGGATGCGCCATAGCCTGAGATGAAGCTTCATCCAAAGCTTCCTTTGCATGGTAAGATGCATTTGGTCAGGGGCCATATTTGGTGCTAAGGAAGGCACATCGCGTAGGCATATTGGCCAAGGGCCAATGTTACTTTATCATGATGCATTAGGTCGGTTGGGTGGATTGCCTTGACATTGCAGCGTAATCATTGTGCACAGACGCAATCATTGTGCTTAGACACAATCATTATACACAGACACAATCATTGTGCTCAGACGCAATCATTTCACGCAGACGCAATCATTGTGCTCAGATGCAATCATTGTGCAAGGACGCAATTATTGTGTTTAGACGCAATCAGTGTGCGCAGACGCAATCATTGCACATGAATAGTGAAGCAGGCATGTCAATCTGCTCCCCTTTCCATACTTGTAGAAATTGCAATATAACATATATAGGGAGGGGTAGTTGGTTGAAGGTGTATATGAGGACTAGGTACCAAGTAAGCTTCATAGCTTTGCAGGAATAGTATAAATGATGCCTAAGGATCATTTATAGTTGCGTAGCCTTGCGAAGAGGGCATTTGATGCTTAGGCATCACAATGCCATATCTCAGACCCGATGATGCATGATCATTATGCATCTTGACGGAACGACCTATACGGACCAGGCCATTACGATTCTTGCTAGGCCACGACCTTGCAAACAAGTTGGTTTAAGTTTCTGTCCCTTCAAGGATGAACTAAGGTCTATGCTTGATCCTTTTAGAGTAGGGAAGGGTACGTAGGAAGCCGCAATGAGTTGCAGCATTGTCGGTCCAACAGTTTGGCCCCTCATATCATCTAAGCTCGGTGCAAGAGATGATTGTGGCCAGACTTGATGAGGCAAGTTGCATTCCAGTCAGTGGATGCTCATACTTCCCTATCAAGCCGTTCGACTTAGGAATGTACCAATGACACATTGGGCATTGCCTCGAAGGTAAACTACATCGATATGCAAGTTAGCAGAGCTTGCATAAGCCTAAGAAGAGTACGACAGGAGCCTGATTGATGCACCCGTGGCATGAGCAAGACAAGTGCATGCTCTCAGCAATTCCGAAGCTTAGTAACGAGGAATTTCGACGGTTGCTCAGCTAGATAGGAAATTCGGTGATGAATTTCCTATGGTGAGGCAAAGCCAGTGAAGCATGCAATATGCATTGGCCTTAGCCCTATAGCCTTATACCCTTTAGAGGACAAGGGTAAGTTTGGAACGGTGTGGAAGCTAATTTATCTGCATCATGCTCCACGAGCATGCTTGCAAAGGCAAATGAGCGTGCATTTGCCTAGCATTGAGGCCCGGATCGTAGCTTCATCAAGATGGCGCATCGGGGAGATTATGGCATGCACGCCCAGGCGCTCCAGGCGTAATTTTCTGGTCTGTCACACCTACAGTCTTGGGCATCTCAAAATTGTTCCTAGGCATGTCAAATTAAAACTTGGGCATATAAAGTTTAATCTTGGGCATGGGCATGAAATCACAACCCTACGGACTTGGGCATCTCAAAATTGATCTAGGCATGTCAAATTTAAACTTGGGTATGTCAAATTGAATCTTGGGCATGGTCATGAAAGCACAAGCCGACGGTCTTAGGAATCTCAAAATTGATCCTACGCATGTCAAATTTAAACTTGGGCATGTCAAATTTAATCATGGGCATGGGCATGAAAGTACAAGCCTACAGTATTGGGCGTCTCAAAATTGATCATAGGCATATCAAATTTAAACTTGGGCATGTCAAGTTTAATCTTGGGCATGGGCATGAAAGCACAACCCTACGGTCTTAGGCATCTCAAAATTGATCCTAGGCATGTCAAATTTAAACTTGGGCATGTCAAATAAAATCTTGGGCATGGGCATGAAAGCACAACACTACGGTCTTGGGCATCTCAAAATCGATCCTCGGCATGTCCAATTTAAACTTGGGCATGTCAAATAAAATCTTGGGCATGGGCATGGGCGCATCACACTACGGTCTTGGGCATCTCAAAATCGATCATACGCATGTCAAATTTAAACTTGGGCATGTCAAATAAAATCTTGGGCATGAGCATGAAAGCACAACACTACGATCCTAGGCATGTCAAATTTAAACTTGGGCATATCAAATTGAATGTTGGGCATGGGCATGAAAGCATAACCCTACGGTCTTGGGCATCTCAAAATTGATCCTAGGCATGTAAAATTTAAACTTGGGCATGTCAAATAAAATCTTGGGCATGGGAATGAAAGCACAACACTACGGTGTTGGGCATCTCAAAATCGATCCTAGGTATGTCCAATTTAAACTTGGGCATGTCAAATAAAATCTTGGGCATGGGCATGGGCGCATAATACTACGGTCTTGGGCATCTCAAAATCGATCATAGGCATGTCAAATTTAAACTTGGGCATGTCAAATAAAATCTTGGGCATGGGCATGAAAGCATAACACTACGGTCTTGGGCATCTCAAAATTATTTCTAGGCATGTCAAATTTAAACTTGGGCATATCAAATTGAATGTTGGGCATGGGCATGAAAGCACAACCCTACGGTCTTGGCATCTCAAAATTGATCCTAGGCATGTAAAATTTAAAGTTGGGCATGTCAAATTGAATCTTGGGCATGGGCATGAAAGAACAAGCCTACGGTCTTGGGCATCTAAAAATTGATAGGCATGTAAAATTTGAACCTGGGCATATCAAGTTTAATCTTGGGCATGGGCATGAAAGCACAACCCTATGGTCTTAGGCATCTCAAAATTGATCCTAAGCATGTCAAATTTAAAATTAGGCATATAAAGTTTAATCTTGGGCATTTTTTTTTTGCTAGGTCAAAATAGTTTATTAAGCAAAAAAACGTAATTATAAGAATTGCAAAATGGGAGGCTCAAAATTGAATGCACAACCCTACGGACTTGGACATCTCAAAATTGATCCTAGGCATGTCAAATTTAAACTTGGGCGTGTCAAATTTAATCATGGGCATAGGAATGAAAGTACAAGCCTACGGTATTGGGCATCTGAAAATTGATCCTAGGCATGTCAAATTTAAACTTGGCCATATCAAATTGAATGTTGGGCATGGGTATGAAAGCACAACCCTACGGTCTTGGGCATCTCAAAATTGATCTTAGGCATGTCAAATTTAAACTAGGGCATGTCAAATAAAATCTTGGGCATGAGCATGAAAGCACAAGCCTACGGTCTTGGCAATCTCAAAATTGATCCTAAGCATGTTAAATTTAAACTTGGACATATCAAGTTTAATTTTGGGCTCGGGCATGAAAGCACAACCCTACGTCTTGGCATCTCAAAATTGATCCTAGGCATGTCAAATTTAAACTTGGGCATATCAAGTTTAATCTTGGGCATGGGCATGAAAGCACAACCCTACGGTCTTGGGCATCTCAAAATTGATCCTAGGCATGTCAATTTTAAACTTGGGCATGGGCATGAAAGAACAAGCCTACGGTCTTAGGAATCTTAAAATATATCATACGCATGTCAAATTTAATCATGGGGATGGGCATGAAAGTACTAGCCTACTGTATTGGGCATCTCAAAATTGATCCTAGTCATGTCAAAGTTAAACTTGGGCATATGAAATTTAATGCCCATGCCCATGCTCAACATTCAATTTGATATGCCAAAGTTTAATTTTGACATGCCTGGGATCAATTTTGAGATGCCCAAGACCATAGGCTTGTGCTTTCATGCCCATGTACAACATTCAATTTGATATGCCCAAGTTTAAATTTGACATGCCTAGGATCAATTTTGAGATTCCCAATACCGTAGGCTTGTACTTGCATGCCCATGCCCATGCCCATGATAAAATTTGACATGCTCAAGTTTAAGTTTGACATGCCTAGGATCAATTTTGAGATTTCTAAGATCGTAGGCTTGTTCTTTGATGCCATGCCCAGAATTAAATTTGACATGCCCAAGTTTAAATTTGACATGCATAGAATCAATTTTGAGATGCCGAAGACCGTAGGGTTATGCTTTCATGCCCATGCCTAACATTAAATTTGATAGTTTAAATTTGACATGCTTAGGATCAATTTTGAGATACCCAATACCATAGGCTTTTACTTTCATGCCCATGCCAATATTTAAATTTGACCTGCCCAAGTTTAAATTTGGCATGCCTAGGATCACTTTTGAGATTCCTAAGACCGTAGGCTTGTTCTTTCATGCCCATGCTCAAGATTCAATTTTACATGCTTAGTATCAATTTTGAGATGCCCAAGATCGTAGGGTTGTGCTTTCATGCCCATGCCCAAGTTTAAATTTGACATTCCTATGATCAATTTTGAGATGCCCAAGACCGTAGGGTTGTGCTTTCATTCCCATGCCCAACATTCAATTTGATATGCCCAAGTTTAAATTTGATATGCCTAGGATCAATTTTGAGATTCCCAAGACCGTAGGGTTATGCTTTCATGCCCGTTCCCAACATTCAATTTCATATTCCCAAGTTTAACTTTGACATGACTAGGATCAATTTTGAGATGCCCAATACCGTAGGCTTGTACTTTCATGCCTGTCCCCATGATTAAATTTGACATGCCTACGATATATTTTAAGATTCCTAAGACCGTAGGTTTGTTCTTTCATGCCCATGCCCAAGATTCAATTTGACATGCTTAGGATCAATTTTGAGATGCCCAAGACCGTAGGGTTGTGCTTTTATGCCCATGCCCAAGATTCAATTTGACATGCCCAAGTTTAAATTTGACATGCCTAGGATCAATTTTGAGATGCACAAGACCGTAAGGTTGTTCTTTCATGCCGATGCCAAAGATTAAACTTGATATGCCCAAGTTTAAATTTGATATGCCTAGGATCAATTTTGAGATTCCCAAGACCGTATGATAAGCACGTAAGTGCAAAATTTTTATACCCACATTTATACTAGCTAGGTTTTTTTAGCTAGCTAATTGTATTATTTTAAGTCATTTACAGGAATTACAAGTATAATCTGTTCACCCGGAGGATAAATGGCTTAGAAACTAAATTGGCGCTTGCGGCTTGCAACGCCAAAGGAGTCAGATCTCCATTGATGAAACTGTGGGCTACCAAATTGATTTAGTCACATCCACCACACAAGTTCACGTCCTGGAGATAGTCTGGTGGATTTCTTTGTGCACTCGAGCGGCCTACACATGTGAAAGTCACTAATGGGTTAAAGAACCAAGTGGATTGACGTGTTAATCTTTTCCACCACACCTTGTCTGTGATGTTTTCTACTAATGATAACAGAATTGAGGCTACAATTCAATCTAGCAATGAACAGTTGGAGAAAGAGCTTGATATTTCTTCAAAAGAATTCCGTGAGGCTCAATTGAGGTTGATCAAGTGCAAAAATGCAATTGCTGCTAAGGAAGCTATTGTTGCACGTTCAAAACGGAATGTTTCTCAAGCTACAGGTTCTGGCGCAAAGGAAGAGGCTGCTTGGTCCAAACAATCTACTGAATCCAGGACGGGTTTGGTTAATAAGTCCGTGACCAAAAAAGATTTGGAAAACATGTCCGTGCACAAACAGGTAGCTAGGTCTATGAAAAAGCCAAACTCTAATTTGGAAAACACTTCCGTGTACAAGCCAAACCCTAAATTGGAAGCCGTGAATAAACATTCAAATTTGGAAAGTCCGGATTTGGTTGATAAGTCTGTGCCCAAACATGGTTATACTTCCGTGACAAATTTGGTGTGCAAAGCAAACTTGGAAAGCTTGACCGTGTCCAATCCAAATTTGGAAAGCAAGATTGCTTCAACTGAAGTTGGTATGCCAGTTAAGGAAAATAATGATCTTACTAATGGTTGGACGCAAGTAAAGGGTAAGCACTCATCTTCTAAAGAAAAAAACCAAAGGAAAAGTTACTCCTTTTACTTTTAAGTCTATTGGGGATGGTTTAACACCTATGGTGGATGCTTTGCTCAGTTCTGAAATTGTAGTTAACAAAAATCAATTTAAAACTCTTAACGCTGAACTTGGTTTTAGAGATGATGAGAGGGAAGTTCAGCAAAGTGTTGTTGAAAACTTAGATGAGAAGGATGAAGATTTAGACGCGGCTAGTATGGCAACTGAAGTTAAAAATTCTAAGGAATGGGGTACGGTTAGTGATCACAATAAAAACAAGAATAACACTGTTTTAAAGATTGATAATGCTACATATTTAGTTGAGAGCTCAACTGAAACTGTTGATGCAGAAAAGAAGAAAGCTTTTCTTGAGAGATTAGAGGCTCTAAGGCAACAAAGGACAAAAAATATTCTCAATGAGGAGGAGCTTGCAGAGGTTGGCAACATTAAGAATGACGAAGTTCAGACTAACTTCATTAGAAATCCAGCTTATATAAAGGAGTATTTTAAAGAAACAAGGGAGTTGTTGGAGAGAGTTTCAACAAAGAAAAAGCCTCAAACTCCTATTAAGCTTGTTCCTGGTGGTAATTATGCTTCAGATGAAGATGAATATGATGATATTTATGATGATGAATATAACGAGTTTTATGGAGACCCTGATGTTTTGGCGGAAATCCTTGCTGGTCTCCAACCTAAGAAGAGGAATTTTGGGTGGGAAAGGGGCGCAAACGTTTTTTAATTTCCTATTTTTCTTCTTTGTTATTTATTAGTGTTTTGGAGATTATATTTTAAGTTTCAAGTGCTATTTTGATGTTATTTTTTCTCGCCTTTGGTTTATGGGGGTGGGAAGGCCATGAGCCTCCCCTTTTGTAATTCTTGTAATTACGTTTTTTTGCTTTAATAAACCATTTTGACCTAACAAAAAAAATATCTCATCTTCTGTCAAAACAAATTGAAAACTCATTTCAATCAAGCTGGTGGTATTCCAGTAAAGAGAAAAAGGGATCTGAACAACTACTTTCACCACCATCTTCAATGGTGTAGAGATTCGGTTTGAGAAGTGGAAATGGCGTTTTCTTCGTTGTCTCTCGGCAGTTGGAGTTCAAGAAACAATAATCAAAGGTGTTGTGTTGATTCAGTGAAATGAATGTTCTTGATGGGTGAATTAATTGAAGACAGTGGTGAGCTTTGTTTTCTCAAACTAATGGGTGGATGCTGCCAGATTTGGTAAGATGGGTTGTAGAGAGTTAGGGCATGTTCTTGGATACTGAATTAGTGGAGGTGTCGTCGATTCATGGCTGTAAATGATGGATGTTGATCGTGGTTGTTGTATGCGGCTGTGTAATCAACTGAAACTTAGTTCGGTTAAGGGTTGATTGCAACCGGTGGTTAGAAGCAGTTGAATCAATTGGTAGTTCTAGAAGTGGTTGCAGTTCTCGTACACAACAACAGTTCGTTATGGGTTTGAACAAGGAAGAACTGGAAATGGTTCTACGACAACAACAACAATTTTGGGGGTTCCTACATGATCAAAAATTCGGTTAATCCAAACTCTCGAGAAGATCTAAAAGGAAGTAATGATTGTTAGTGACACTAGAATCTAGGGTTTTGTCTAACGATGCTGCTAATGGTGCAGTTATCTTCCATGGTGAAATACTTGCTAGCAGTGGGACTGAACTGAAGTTTTTTGTTGGCTAGGGCGAGTGCATTTGGTTGAGCCAGGTGCTTACAAGAACATGGAGAAGAAGATAGGGTATGTTGGTTTAAGTGGATGGAGAATGAACTGGCAGTATTGTGGTTGCATCGGTTTAATGGGTCTGAAATGTTCGTGGCAAGTGGTGCTGGTGTCATGAATTCGATTTACATTATGTACCCGACTGTTTGAGCTGCGAATGACTTATTCAACAGAAACAACAATGGATTTTTGGTGGTGGACGTATATAGAAGTTGAGTCGAGAAGGGTGTGGACCATAATATGGTCAGAATCAGAATTGGTGTTGTTTCTTTCAAGTCAAATACAGGTAACTGATTTCAGTTGTGGTAGGCAAAAATATGTGGAAGACTTACAGCTATATGGAGTGTTTTCCCCAAATTCAGGAAGTGTTTGGATTTAGTAGATAAGAAGTCAAGTTGTTGTTGTATAAAAGGAGAAGAAGAACCAACCAAGGGGGTACGCCTGATTTCTAAATTCTCTTTACTCGAATTTCTTAATTAGTTCTTTTATGTTAGATTATTCATTCAATATTTTTTATGGCTTTCTACACAACTATGAGAAGCTAAACCCCTCTCTGCCAAGACAAGAGGGGAAGGTTAATGGGTTCAATGTTCTTAAGTTATCATCAATGAATCATTTTAATGCTTAATCCATTTCATCTTTGTTTGATTGCAATTTTGTGTTGAGTGTGTCTATAAACTTCTTAGATTTAGTGTGATTTCCGAATACATTGAATGCTATGAAATCCCTGTGACACTTCTCAATCGGGATTTATCAATCTTATGTAGTGGTATTTTTGGTTGCAATCAGAGTTATATTTGTCGTATCTTCCGAGTAGAGCAGATTACTATATGTCTTTATTCGAGTTATCATTTGATGATGTAGTAACTTGAAGGCCATTAAGTGGAACCTTGTGTCTTGGTAGATTCACATCAACTATTACCTTTTATAATTATTTCCTATTGTATTCTCAAATACAACTCAACTACGTTATTTCTTTGCTTAACAATTCTTCTGAGCACCAACAATCTCTGTGGTTCGAACACGACTATACTACCTTCTTTATCTTTGATACTCTGAAAAGAGTGATCAAATTTTGACGCCGCTGCGGGGGATTGTTTAGTGTTCCTTAGAATTAGGTTCTGCATCAGTTTATTTTTAGTTTTGTTTTAGAGTTTGCTGATTTCTGTTGCTTCTTAACAGGGAGTAACATAGCTCTAAATACTTGGCAGCATTAGGAGCTGCTACGGGTGCAGGGAATCAGTGTCGTTGCTTCAGTTGTTATTAGGATGAAATTTAGCAGAAATCACAGCCATTTGGGTAAAGTATTGTATCCGTTTCTTATTTATTTTGTGTATGCAATATTCTAGGCCGGATCAATTCAATCGATTAGTTAGATTTCACCGTTTTGCTAATAGGGTATTAGAGAATCACCCTAATCATCCAATGGCGGATGAAGCTGAGAGATTAGCGGCTGAGGCTGAAGCTGCTAGAATAGTTGTTGAAGCCGCAACCAATGCTAATGAACCTACAACCCTTAGGGAGTATTGCATCTGGAAAGGACTTCTACACATTCTTGTATAGTTATTCCGGCTAATGCTGGCAATGTGTCGATAAAATATGGGCAGATACAAGAACTGCCTAAGTTTCATGGATTGGACTCCGAGAGTCCATACATACATTTGAAAGAATTTGATGAGGTCTGTGCTACTATGCCTTTTGTTGGTGCGAATCAAGATTTCATGAAACTGAAATTGTTTCCATTTTACCTAAAGGAGAAAGCTAAGACTTGGATGCATTCTTTGCGACCAAATACCATTAGGATTTGGAATGAAATGACTAGAGAGTTTCTGAAAAAGTTTTTTCCGATTCACAAAACAATAACTCTTAGAAAATGTATAATGAACTTTTCTCAAAAGGAAAATGAGCCATTTTTCGAGTGTTGGGAGAGATTTAAAGACTTGCTTTCTACCTGCCCTCATCATGGTTATGAAATTTGGAGAGTAATTAACTTCTTTTATGATGGTCTGAATTCATATATGCGTCAGTTCGTTGAAATGATGTGTAATGGGCAATTTCTGAATAAGTCCAAACCCTTAGATAACTCTAGGCCTGGAATGTATGTGCTGAGTGAGGAAGATGATTTGAATGCTCAAATAGCTAGCTTGCATAGGAAAGTTGATGCTATTCAGAAACCAAATGTAGTTAAGGTAGGTGACTCGGTAGAACATGTGGAGTGCTACTGGCATCCACCTATGCATAATCAACTTTTGTGAAGTGGTTGGCGCGATGTGTGTTGGTCTTGGAGTTATTTCAAATTATATGACGGAACTGTATGGGATTCTTATTGGTCTTGAATGAGCAGTTCAATGGGGATATAGAAACATTTTGATACGTACTGATTCGTCTAGTGTGATAACAACCTTGGAGGAAGATAATGTGCCTTGGTTTGCTCAACAAAGATGGCCCGAAGCTAAAAGACTTTATGATTCTATTAAGTTTGTGCACACTTACCGTGAGGCAAATTTTGCAGCTGATAAAATGGCTAAGAGTAGATGTTTATTGGACTACGGTGTAAGGATAAATTATGTCGGTCGTCCGTTTTTTTTTAAATTCAATAGAATTACCAAATGTATCTTATTTTCGTTTTAAATAATTTTATCAGTTTTTGGGGTTGTTGTAATCACTTTTCTCATGAACTATCTTATAAATAATTTTTTATTTCAATACAAATTTTGACATAAAAAAAAAGACTCGGTAGAACATGCTTGTGGTATTTGCGAAAGTCTGGAACACTACACTAAGGATTGTCCTACGATCCCAGCATTTCAAGAAGTGTTACATGACCAAGCAAATGCCATGAATACATACAAAATACCTTTTAGCTCACCTTATTCAGAAACATATAATCCTAATTGGCGAAATCACCCTAATTTCAGTTGGAGAAATGGTCCTACTATGAATGATGTTAATGTTACTCAAGGGTCTTCATCTAGTAATCCTTATGTGCCACCTCATAAGATGACTCTTGAGGATACTTTACAAACTTTTATGCAGGGACAAACTCAAATAAATCAGAATACTTTGCAGACCTTAGATGAGCTTAAAACTAGCATAGGACGTATTGAATCACGTCTCAATGTTAGGGAGAAAGGGACATTGCCTTCCCAAACTCAACCTAACCCAAAAGGCCATTGTGAAGCTAACAATGCTAATATTGAACATGCTAATGTTTCCACCACTCTTAGAAGTGGTAAGGTGATTGAGACTCCGATGAAGGTGAACGAACCTGAGAAGTCTCCAAAACCCAAGGGCGGTGACTGTCACAGTGATACAGAAAATGAAAATTCTGATGTTGATAAGAAAATGCATGCTCCATTTCCTCATCGTTTGCTGTCTACTAAACCATTGGCTGATAATAAGGATATCCTTGATGTTTTTCAGCAGGTGAAGATCAACATACCTCTCTTGAGTGTGATTAAGCAAATTCTAATCAGGACAGACTCGGCTAGTGTGATTAGTGCTTTGGAAGGTGATTCTTTACCTTGGTTTGCTAGACAAAGATGGAAGGAGGTTCAAAATAATCATGATTCGATTAGATTTGTTCACACTTACCGTGAAGCAAATTTTACTGCGGATAAATTGGCTAAGAGGGGTTTTAATTTGGCTAGTGGAGTCGGAATGCATTATGTAGGTCGTCCAGTTTTTTTAAACTCTATTGAGTCCCCAAATGTTTCTTATTATCGTTTTAAATTGTTTTGAGAGTTTTTGGGGTTGCTATGACCTCTTTTCTCTCATTCTATCTTGTAAATACTTTTTTTGATTAATAAAAGTTTTGACTTATCAAAAAAAAAAAAATTAAGCAATTTCCAGCCTACGTCAAGTTCTTGAAGGATCCCTGCACTTCCAAGAGGAAGCACAATGTGCAGAAAAAGGCATTTCTCACGGAACAGGTAAGTTCTATTCTTAAACATAACACTCCTCCCAAATATTAAGATCCGGGATGCCCTACTATATCTTGTATAATAGGGGATTTCATGATCAAACAAGCACTTCTGGATTTTGGAGCTAGTGTAAACCTCCTACCTTTCTCTGTTTATGAGCAGTTGGGCTTAGGTGAATTAAAACCCTCCTCAGTCACTCTACAACTTGCAGACAGATCAGTTAAAATACCGAGAGGGGTAGTTGAGAATGTGTTAATTCAAATCGATAAATTTTACTATCCGGTGGATTTTATCGTGTTGGATACTCAACCTGTAGCTAATGCTAGTAAAGAAATACCTGTCATCTTAGGTCGTCCTTTTCTTGCAACTGCAAATGCCTTGATTAATTGTCGAACTGGAATAATGAACCTTTCATTTGGAAATATGACTGTTGAGTTGAATATATTTGATGCATGTAAAGATCCAGGTGATAAAGATGATATACATGAAGTTAATATGATTGAAACATATGTGCAGGAAAAAGCATCTCATCTAGAAGCTAAGGTTCCTTTAGAAGCATGTCTTCCTAATCTATGGGATTTTGATGAGGATGAATGCATTGCAAAAAGTTAATTCTTTACTGAATTCATCCCTGTTGCTGGATACAGATAAGTGGCAGTCTAGATTTGAGTCACTTCAAATCAGTGAGACTGATCCAATGCCTCCATCCGTAGAATTCCCAAAGCCTAACCTTAATCCTCTTCCTAGTGAGCTGGATTATGACGTTTTAGGTCAAAATGAAGATGTTCAAGTTTTCATACCGTATGAACTTAATGAGGAACAGAAAACAATGCATTCACATGTTGTTAGGAAGCATATAAGGGCCGCATAATGGAGTATTGCAGACATGAAAGGAATTGATCTAGTACTTGCGCACATAGGAAGTCACATCTCAAGGAGTTTCATGAGATCAGAAATAGGGATGATACAAACTGCAAATGTAAAATGAAATTCTATCTTGATAAGCATGCTTTTAGGGAAATAGTTGAATCACTTCTTTGCTACAATTCTAATTTGCATTTGTTTTCTGATAAGATCAAGTCACGATGAAAGATCTTTTTAATATTAAAAATGAATTTCGTAATGGTACTGCTGACATTCAAAATCCTAATGACAACAACATCTTCAAGGTTAATGTGTAGCTTTTGAAGCCATTTTTGGAACTTGTGAATCCAGAAGTCGATACCACGACTCTGGAGAATCCTTCTTATGCTTGATTGGCTATGTTTTGCAGATGTCTGGCTGGAGACATAAAATTCAGCGCTTTAGGGAGATAACTCTCTCTGATGAGTTTGTGGGTATCACAGCTGGAAGCCCTCACGAGACAGACTCGTCCTCTTGTGCAAGCTTGAGATTTAAAGGCTTGTTGCATGGGCTAAATGCAACCGAACTGATCTGCGACAGTGGTAAAATAATGTTTTATTTTATTTCCTTTCTTTTCTTTATCATGAATAATATGTTGTGCTCGGCTGATTACCCCTTTCCACCTTTGAACTATCTTTATCCACTGCTACATTGGGGACAATGTAGAAATTAGGTTGGGGGTGGGGTAAATCCATAAATCCATGCTTTACTGCTTTGAAGATTATTGTTTTTTTTTTTTACATATAGTTATGTTATGTTTCATTATAGTTCTGTTATGTTTCATCTTAAAAAACAAACAAAAAAAAAAGTGAAAATTTTACATGATAAGATCAGTTGTTTAGCGGTCTTTCTACACCACCGTTTAGTGGATTATCTTGCTGTTTAGCAAACATTTTTAATCCAGCTGTTTAGAGGATTCGTCTTGCTGTTTAGCGGACACCCTTAATCCAGTTGTTAAGCGGATTTGTCTTGCTGTTTAGCAGACAGTTCTCAATCACTGTTTAGTGATTCCGTCTAACTGTTTAGCAGACGTCTCTCTATATCCAGCTGTGTAGCGGATATAATTTTTTATTGTTTTGTTTGGGACTAGCAAAATGTAAGTGTGGGGGAGTTTGATAAGCACGTAAGTACGACATATTTATACCCACATTCACACTAACTAGATCTCGTTAGCTAGCTAACGATATTGTTTTAAGTCATTTACAGAAATTACGAGTATAATCTGTTCACCCGAGGATAAATGTCTTAGAAACTAAATTGGCCCTTGCCGCTCGCAATGCCAAAGGAGTCAGAGCTTCATTGATGATACTGTGGGCTACCAGCTTACACATGTGAAAGTCACTAATGGGTTAAAGAACCAAGTGGGGTGACGTGTTAATCTTTTCCACCACACCTTGTCTGTGATATTTTCTACTATCTCATCTTCTCTCAAAACAAATTGGAAACTCATTTCAATCAAGCTGGTGGCATTCCAGTAAAGAGAAAAAGGGGATCTGAACAACTAATTTCACCACCATCTTCAATGGTGTAGAATTTCGATTTGAGAAGTGTAAATGGCGTTTTCTTCGTTGTTTCTCGGCAGATGGAGTTCAAGCAATAGTAATCAAAGGTGTTGTGTTGATTCAGTGAAATGAGTGTTCTTGATGGGTGAATTAATTGAAGACAGTGGTGAGCTTTGTTTTCTCAAACTAATGGGTGGATGCTGCCAGATTTGGTAAGATGGGTTGTAGAGAGTTAGGGCATGTTCTTGGATACTGAATTAGTGGAGGTGTCGTCGATTCATGGCTGCAGATGATGGGTGTTGATCGTGGTGGTTGTATGCGGCTGTGTAATCAACTGAAACTGAGTTCGATTAAGGGTTGATTGCAACCGGTGGTTAGAAGCAGTTGAATCGATTAGTAGTTCTAGAAGTGGCTGCAGTTCTCGTACACAGCAACAGTTCGTTATGGGTTTGAACAAGGAAGAACTGGTGATGGTTCTACAACAACAGCAACAATTTTGGGGGTTCCTACATGATCAAAAATTGGGTTAATCCAAACTCTCGAGAAGATCTAAAAGGCAGTAGTGATTGTTAGTGACACTGGAATCTGGGGTTTTGTCTAACGATGCTGCTGATGGTGCAGTTATCTTCCATGGTGAAATACTTGCTAGCAGTGGGACTGAACTGAAGTTTGCTGTTGGCTGGGGAGAATGCATTTGGTTGAGCCAGGTGCTTACAAGAACATGGAGAAGAAGATAGGGTCTGTTGGTTTAACTGGATGGAGAATGAACTGGCAGTATTGTGGTTGCATCGGTTTAATGGGTCTGAAATGGTCGCGACAAGTGGTGCTGGTGTCATGAGTTCGATCTACATTATGTACCCGACTGTTTGAGCTGAGAATGACTTAGGTTGGGTTTGGTAATGCTTTTATTTTTACAAAAGCATTTTCAAAATTTATATTTGTCAATAATTTATGAAAGTATTGTTTGGTAAAGAAAAATTAAAGTTTTTTTTTATGAAAAATACTTGCCAAATTCCTCAACTTTTAAAAGGTGGGGAGGAGGAGCTTTTAAAAGCTATAAAAACATAAGTTATGGTCTCATCCAAATTTAATGCTTGATTTATCATTTTTATCCTTAGTTTATTTTATAAATGACAAAACTTTCTCTTAAATTTATATACAATTAATTTTTTATTTCTTCTGTTTTATTCTATAAAAATTATTTTTTTTTATTTTCAAATTATTTTATATACCAATTCCTTTAATTTGTCACTATTCAAAATAAAAATAAAAATTAATTAATTAATTTAATTTTGATTTTTTGTTTGAAAATTATATATATATTAAAAAGTGGTTAAGTAAACTAATTTGTTTTTTTAAAAATCATAATAATAGTGACCATTAGTAAATTTAATATTATTTATATTTATAATTTAAGAATAAAAAAATAAATTATTTTTAAGCTAATAAAATTGAGTAAAACAATTTTTAGAGATAAGCCTGTTTTTTTCATTTGGTACAACAACAATGGTTGAATTTGATATTTTACCAAACACAGTTTGATAGCGTTTTTAATCAGCTTTAACTTTAATTAGTTTTTTACCAAACGTCTAACTGCTATTTGCTCACAGCACAGCACAACAACGCACAACAGAAAAATGCTTTTACAAAAGCCGCAGCAATACCAAACTAAACCTTATTCAACAACAACAACAACAACAACAATGGATTTTTGGTGGTGGCCGTATATAGAAGTTGAGTCGAGAAGGGTGCGGACCATAATATGGTCAGAATCAAAATTGGTGTTGCTTCTTTCAAGTCAAATACAGGTAACTGATTTCAGTTGTGGTAGGCAGGAATATGTGGAAGACTTACAGCTATATGGAGTGTTTTCCCCAAATTTAGGAAGTGTTTGGATTAGTAGAGAAGAAGTCAAGTTGTTGTATAAAAGGAGAAGAAGAACCAACCAAGGGTACCCCTGATTTCTAAATTCTCTTTACTCGAATTTCTTTAATTAGTTCTCTTTCGTGTTAGATTATTCACTCAATAATTTTTATGGCGTTCTACACAACTATGAAAAGCTAAACCCCTCTTTGCCAAGACAAGAGGGGAAGGTTAATGGGTTCAATGTTCTTAAGTTATCATCAATAAATCATTTTAATGCTTAATCCATTTCATCTTTGTTTGATTGCAATTTTGTGTTGAGTGTGTCTATAAACTTCTTAGATTTAGTGTGATTTCCGGATACATTGAATGCTATGAGATCCATGTGACACTTCTCAATTGGGCTTTATATTTAAAACATCATATCAATCTTATGTAATGGTATTTTTAGTTGCACTCAGAGTTATATTTGTCGTATCTTCCGAGTAGAGCAGATTACTATCTGTCTCTATTCGAGTTATCATTTGATGATATAAGAACTCGAAGGCCATTAGGTGGAACCTTGTGTCTTGGTAGATTCGCATCAACTATTACCTTTTACAATTATTTCCTATTGTATTCTCAAGTACAACTCAACTACGTTATTGCTTTGCTTAAAAATTCTTTTGAGCACCAAAAATCTCCGTGGTTCGAACACGACTATACTACCTTCTTTATCTTTGACACTCTGAAAAGAGTGATCAAATTTTGGCGCCGCTTCCGGGGATTGTTTAGAGTTTGCTGATTTCTGTTGCTTCTTAACAGGGAGTAAGATAGCTCTAAAGACTTGGCAACAAATACAAAACTTAAATCAAATGAAATTATTGAATGGAATATAATACTATTGAATTAAGTGCTGAAGAGTGTATTGTTTTGGAACTTGGAAAAAAAATGGAAGAAGATTTAGCTAATTTAAAGAAGATTCGTGAGGACTTGGAAAGAACTACACAGGTGAAAGTTAACGGTGGTCGAGTTTTATCACCGAACAAATTTAGTGTGTTACAAAGCCAAACGCATTTGGACTCTGGTCGTGAAGAACTTGAAACCAACAAGGACTCTTGCTCGGATTCAAACTTGGGCTTGCACACCCAGCCCAAGGTTAGTGCTACTCAGTTAACAAAAGAGGAACATTTGGGTAAAGTATTGTATCTGTTTCTTATTTCTTTTGTGTATGCAATACTCAGTTAACAAACTTGGGTGCAGGGAATCAGTGTCATTGCTTCAGTTGTTATTAGGCTGAAATTTAGCCGAAATCACAGCCATTTGGGTAAAGTATTGTATCCGTTTCTTATTTCTTTTGAGTATGCAATATTCTAGGACGGATCAATTCAATCGATTAGTTAGATTTCACCGTTTTGCTAATAGGGTATTAGAGAATCACCCTAATCATCCAATGGCGGATGAAGCTGAGAGATTAGCGGCTGAGGCTGAAGCTGCTAGAATAGTTGTTGAAGCCGCAACCAATGCTAATGAACCTACAACCCTTAGGGAGTATTTGCATCCGGAAAGGACTTCTACACATTCTTGTATAGTTCTTCCGGCTAATGCTGGCAATGTGTCGATAAAATATGGGCAGATACAAGAACTGCCTAAGTTTCATGGATTGGACTCCGAGAGTCCATACATACATTTGAAAGAATTTGATGAGGTCTGTGCTACTATGCCTTTTGTTGGTGCGAATCAAGATGTCATGAAACTGAAATTGTTTCCATTTTACCTAAAGGAGAAAGCTAAGACTTGGATGCATTCTTTGCGACCAAATCCCAGTAGGACATGGAATGAAATGACTAGAGAGTTTCTGAAAAAGTTTTTTCCAAGCTCTTGCAGCAGAAATATCCACCTACTCAATTTCTGATTCAGAACTGGAGTCTGACACAGAGATTTTTGAATTCTTGAATAGAGAGGTTCTTCAAGAAAGTCTTCAATTAAAAGCTTCATTGAAGAAACTTGAATCATCAATCCAGATGAAAAATCTTGAGATAGATTGTCTTAATGATAAGTTCAACAGAACCATAGATCTAAAGGAAAAAGAGATTAATACTCTTAAGGATGATCTACAGAGATTATCTGGAAGTTCTGACAAAATTTCAGCAATGCTATTCGGTCAGAAATCCTTTGGAATCACAAATAGTTTAGGATTTAAAGGCAAAAAAACTGCAGGCATAATCAACCTCATTGTTCCTATTGATCATAGAAGAATCAAGGTTGATGGTTATTGTAAACAGAAGGCAATTCAACAAGACAAAGAATCTTTATTGATTTGTTCGTTTTGTGGAAATGTAAATCATGTTCAAAGCACGTATTGGATATTCAAAAGGAACAACAAAAGAATTTCCAAACTTCAAAAGAACATGCAAGAGATGAATCTGGATAATCAACGTGGTTTTCCTTAAACCAGTGCTTCCAGAATCAGAAGAGGTAGGAACAGTCTTAGAAAATGTATAATGAATTTTTTTCAAAAGGAAAATGAGTCGTTTTTCGAGTGTTGGGAGAGATTTAAAGACTTTCTTTCTACCTGCCCTCATCATGGTTATGAAATTTGGAGAGTAATTAACTTCTTTTATGATGGTCTGAATTCATGTATGCGTCAGTTTGTTGAAATGATGTGTAATGGGCAATTTCTGAATAAGTCCAAACCCTTAGCTAGCTCTAGGCCTGGAATGAATGTGATGAGTGAGGAAGATGATTTGAATGCTAAAATAGCTAGCTTGCATAGGAAAGTTGATGTTATTCAGAAACCAAATGTAGTTAAGGTAGCTGACTCGGTAGAACATGCTTGTGGTATTTGCGAATATCTGGAACACTACATTAAGGATTGTCCTACGATCTCAGCATTTCAAGAACCTAAACCCCTCTCTGCCAAGACAAGAGGGGAAGCTTAATGGGTTCAATGTTCTTAAGTTATCATCAATAAATCATTCTAATGCTTAATCCATTTCATATTTGTTTGATTGCAATTTTGTGTTGAGTGTGTCTATAAACTTCTTAGATTTTCTGTGATTTCTGGATACATTGAATGCTATGAAATCCCTGTGACACTTCTCAATTGGCCTTTATATTTAAAACATAATATCAATCTTATGTAATGGTATTAATTTTTAGTTGCACTCAAAGTTATATTTTTCGTATCTTCGGGGTAGAGCAGATTACTATCTGTCTCTAATCGAGTTATCATTTGATGATATAAGAACTCGAAGGCCATTAGGTGGAACCTTGTGTCTTGGTAGATTCACATCAACTGTTACCTTTTTATAATTATTTCCTATTGTATTCTCAAATACAACTCAACTACGTTATTGCTTTGCTTAACAATTCTTCTGAGCACCAACAATCTCTGTGGTTCGAACACGACCATACTACCTTCTTTATCTTTGATACTCTGAAAAGAGTGGTCACCATAGGGTTGTGCTTTCATGCCCATGCCCAACATTCAATTTGATATGCACAAGTTTAAATTTGACATACCTAAGATTAATTTTGAGATGCCCAAGACCGTAGGGTTGTGCTTTCATGCCCATGCCCAACATTCAATTTGATCTGCACAAGTTTAAATTTGACATGCCTAGGATCAATTTTGAGATGCCAATACCGTAGTGTTGTGCTTTCATGCCCATTCCCAAGATTCTATTTGACATGCCCAAGTTTAAAATGGACATGCCTAGGATAAATTTTGAGATGCCCAAGACCGTAGGGTTGTGATTTCATGCCCATTCCCAAGTTTAAATTTGATATGCCTAGGATCAATTTTGAGATGCCCAATACCATAGGCTTGTACTTTCATGCCCATGATTAATTTTGACATGACCAAGTTTAAATTTGACATGCCTAGGACCAATTTTGAGATCTCTAAGACCGTAGGCTTGGTTTTTTATTCCCATGCCCAAGATTCAATTTTACATGCTCAAGTTTAAATTTGACATGCCTAAGATCAATTTTGAGATGCCCAAGACCGTAGGGTCGTGCTTTCATGCCCTTGCCCAATAATCAATTTGATATGCCCAAATTCAAATTTGACATGCCTAGGATCATTTTTTAGATGCCCAAGACTGTAGGGTTGTGCTTTCATGCCCATGCCTAACATTCAATTTGATATGCCCAAGTTTAAATTAGACATGCCTAGGATCAATTTTGAGATGCCTAAGACCGTAGAGTTGTGCTTTCATGCCCGTGCCCAAGATTCAATTTGACATCCCCAAGTTTGAATTTGACATGCCTAGGATCATTTTTAATATGCCTAAGACCGTAAGGTTGTGCTTTCATGCCCATGCCCAAGATTAAACTTGATATGTCCAAGTTTAAATTTGACATGCCTAGGATCAATCTTGAAATGCCCAAGACCGAAGGGTAGTGCTTTCATGCCCATGCCCAACATTCAATTTGATATGCCTAAGATTAAATTTGACATTCCTTTTTGAGATGCCCAATATCGTCGGCTTGTACTTTCATGCCCTTGCCAATGATTAATTTTGACATGCCCAAGTTTAAATTTGACATGCCTAGGACCAATTTAGAGATTTCTAAGACCGTAGGCTTGTGCTCTCATTCCCATACCCAATATTAAACTTGATATGCGCAAATTTAAATTTGACATGCCCAAGACCGTAGGGTTGTGCTTTCATGTCCATGCCAAACATTCAATTTGATATGCCCAAGTTTAAATTTTGCATGCTTGGGATCAATTTTGAGATGCCTAATACCATAGGCTTGTACTTTCATGCCCATGTCCATGATTAAATTTGACATGTCCAAGTTTAAATTTGGCATGCCTAGGATCAATTTTGAGATTCCTAAGACCGTAGGCTTGTTCTTTTATTCCCATTCCCAAGATTCAATTTGTCATTCCCAAGTTTAAATTTGATATGCTTAGGATCAATTTTGAGATACCCAAGACCGTAGGGTTGTGCTTTCATGCCCATTCCCAACATTAATTTTGATATGCCCAAGTTTATATTTGACATGCCTAGGATCAATTTTGAGATGCCCAATACCGTAGGCTTGTATTTTCATGCCCATGCCCATGATTAAATTTGATATGCCTACAATCAATTTTGAGATTCCTAAGACCGTAGGCTTGTTGTTTCATACCCATGCCCAAGATTCAATTTGACATGCCCAAGATTAATTTTGACATGCCTAGGATCAATTTTGAGATTCCTAATACCGTAGGCTTGTTCTTTCATGCCCATGCCCAAGATTCAATTTGACATTGCTAAGTTTAAATTTGACATGCTTAGGATCAATATTGAGATGCCCAAGACCGTAGGGTTGTGCTTTCATGCCCATGCCGAACATTCAATTTGATATGCCCAAGTTTAAATTTGACATGCCTAGGATCAATTTTGAGATGCCCAAGACCGTAAGGTTGTGCTTTCATGCACATGTCCAAGATTCAATTTGGCATGCCCAAGTTTAAATTTGAAATGTCTATGATCAATTTTGAGATTCCTAAGATCGTAGGCTTGTTGTTTCATGCCCATGCCAAGATTAAACTCGATATGCCAAAGTTTAAATTTGGCATGCCTATGATCAATTTTTAGATGCCAAAGACCGTAGGGTTGTTGACACGCCCCAAATACTAAACCTGCTTAGCTAATAAAAATATAGCATAATCCTGAAGTAACAGAATCAAAATCTTCGAACTTAAGGAACATAATCACATAAAGTAAAACAAAACTAATTCCAAAACACTCTGATACTTAATAGATGAAAACTCTCAAATGATATGGATATATTAATGTGTTGTTTTACAGATAAACAAAGAATACATATATATAAAAGATCCATAAACGTTCTTAATCTGCTAAAGTTTCAAAACTACGAAATGAATATCTTCATGCGCGCCATCTCTTTTGAAAACTGAAACTGAAATGGGAACAAGTGAGCACATCATCCCAAAAAGGGGGCTCAGTGGTTATCATTATAACAATCCAGTAATCACTAACATGCATCACAGTTCTACTAAAGAAAAACGATAAACATCTTCTACACGCAACAAAGAGATGAAGATTGCTTCAATTCATATCCCCAGATATTACGTCCATAGTGGTAATATCCGTGAAAGATCCACCTCCGGATGGATCTACGAGAAAAGAATTAAACAACCTAAACATATGTTATCCCAACCTCGTCTCACTCAATGGAGGAGAAGATGCTAGGAATAACTCCAGTCTCAAATGATAGCATGAATCCAGGTACCGTAAGATATTATCGTGGAACGCGTACACCTCATAAAATCCAATGCCACCATCTAAGTCTAGAATATAATAAGATTTTGATTACTATGATCTGACCCCGCACAACAGGTTCACAAAAGGCCCAATCATTATTCGTAGACCGAAGTCACCGAATAATAACCATATCCAGTCATGAACCTAGAACTTCTTCCTAAGTCAAGATCATAGTAACCCAGTGATACTACTAAGACTGCACAATCAAGTATAATTTGCACATGAGTGACTTCCCCGAAATAAAATAATATATATAATATTTAACCGGCTTAACCCGACCTACTATGTAATATTCAACCGGCTTACCCCGACCTACTATCATAGTAAAAGTAAAGTGCGTAATATTTAACCGGCTTTCCCCTGTCTACTAAGATATAAAAGTAAAGTGTGTAATATTTAACCGGATTTCCCCGGTCTACTAAGAAATGTAAAGTGCGTAATATTCAACCGGCTTTCCCCGGCCAACATAAAACATAGCAAGAAGCCATGGGGATACACGGTCACTCCTTGCGGGGGATTCACACAACACATATTACACACATATATATTTACATACATTGCAAACATTGTACATACTGATATTAAAAACACATCATGCTCGCAGATAGAAACAAAGCTCAATGATTACAAGAGTTTCCACCTGAATTGATGACAAGCCATGCTTAGTTCGAGATCCATGATCTACTGTTTCATCCTTTGAATTGATCGTTGTTAAGTAAATAGTAGTTGTTAATCACACAAGAACTCTCAGAAATTAGCCGATAGGCTCATACAAGGTTCATAACATAATTCCTTATAAGTCTCTAGTTATAGGCTAAGTAACTATCTAATGTTTCTAAGTCCATTTATGATTCTACACCTTTCATTATCTATCTGTAGCACATCTAAAGGTTTACTAATTCTATTGGGTTGATTCTATAGTCCATTAGACAAGTCTCCCAAAGTTATACAACTTCTTAGAAGGGACCAAAAGCTAATTCGGACCATAAGGGGTCCAAAATATCAAACTAAGATTACATGGCACTAAGCCCAAGCCCATTGGGCCTGACCTGGTACGACCCATTAATCTAAGGCATGGTCCATCCCGGTTGTCTAACAGTCCTTAACAGTCAAAGGAGTCAACTAACAATCAATGTCTGGTCCACGATCAGCTAAGTCAAAGTCAAGGTCTAAGTCAATGGTCAACTCGGTCAAAGTCAGGTCTTTGGTCAAACTGTGTCAGACAGGAATTGGTGAGTTAACTCAGTCAACAGACTGATTCAGGCAGATAAACCGATTCAGGCGAGTCAGACTAGACTATCAACTAGCCAGGCTAAAACACAAGGCGTGAGTCATAAGCTCATTCCACAAACTAAAGTATTAAACACACACACACAACTCAGACTAAAACTGCATTCCTTCCTTGATTAAGTTCAATTGATTCTATACACAACCCTCATTACAACTCATATCTCCACCTGCAATGTAATCTCATCCTATGTAACTCATTCACACAATTCTGACCTCCTCCATGTATTCTACAACACCACCAGGTTCATTTCTAATACCATCAACACCTGCAATCTATCCTCAGTTCAGCACTACCACTAAACTCAGCTCCAACCCCCAACTATCTCACGACACACTATCTGAGATACAAACTCAGTAATTCTTACAACAACACCATTTCATCTAAGACTCCCACCATCTGCTCATATTCAACTTCTCCACCATTATTTCAGTATCAACAACACAAATAACCTCTCAACTTTCGATCATTCAACCCTAATCTCCACCATCATAATTAAACTTATCTTGTCCATTTCATGTAATCATTTCTGTCACTTCCATCAACCCATGAGATGCTACAACTCAGTTAAGTTCAACACCACCAACTGCGGCTATAAAATTAACGCTATGGACTCCACTCCATCTGCGACACTAATTTAGATCCATGCCAAACCCATTTTAAAAAATCATAACACTTCTCTAGTCCAATTGTCCATCCCATTTACATGCCACCATAACCACTACACACCCTCAATTCAAACATAATAAGCATTACATCAAGCTTAACACCAACTCAGCTCTAGCATCATCAACTTATTTAGCCGCAACCTAATTCATTTCTACCAGCAATGCCCATTTCTGCAAAATCTAGTTTTCTACAATAACCACTTTCCTCTTTACCAATTCAATAACATAGTTATTTCAACTTCAGCTACAAATTCCTCCACTAGTTCCATTACATTCACTGAAACTCAATACAACCATCACCATTCATCCAGCTGCCTTAGTCCCCTATGAGATTCCAAAACTCTAAATTGCAGATGCCATAAATTGCAGATGCCATAAGGGGTCCAAAATATCAAACTAAGATTACATGGCACTAAGCCCAAGCCCATTGGGCCTGACCTGGTACGACCCATTAATCTAAGGCATGGTCCATCCCGGTTGTCTAACAGTCCTTAACAGTCAAAGGAGTCAACTAACAATCAATGTCTGGTCCACGATCAGCTAAGTCAAAGTCAAGGTCTAAGTCAATGGTCAACTCGGTCAAAGTCAGGTCTTTGGTCAAACTGTGTCAGACAGGAATTGGTGAGTTAACTCAGTCAACAGACTGATTCAGGCAGATAAACCGATTCAGGCGAGTCAGACTAGACTATCAACTAGCCAGGCTAAAACACAAGGCGTGAGTCATAAGCTCATTCCACAAACTAAAGTATTAAACACACACACACAACTCAGACTAAAACTGCATTCCTTCCTTGATTAAGTTCAATTGATTCTATACACAACCCTCATTACAACTCATATCTCCACCTGCAATGTAATCTCATCCTATGTAACTCATTCACACAATTCTGACCTCCTCCATGTATTCTACAACACCACCAGGTTCATTTCTAATACCATCAACACCTGCAATCTATCCTCAGTTCAGCACTACCACTAAACTCAGCTCCAACCCCCAACTATCTCACGACACACTATCTGAGATACAAACTCAGTAATTCTTACAACAACACCATTTCATCTAAGACTCCCACCATCTGCTCATATTCAACTTCTCCACCATTATTTCAGTATCAACAACACAAATAACCTCTCAACTTTCGATCATTCAACCCTAATCTCCACCATCATAATTAAACTTATCTTGTCCATTTCATGTAATCATTTCTGTCACTTCCATCAACCCATGAGATGCTACAACTCAGTTAAGTTCAACACCACCAACTGCGGCTATAAAATTAACGCTATGGACTCCACTCCATCTGCGACACTAATTTAGATCCATGCCAAACCCATTTTAAAAAATCATAACACTTCTCTAGTCCAATTGTCCATCCCATTTACATGCCACCATAACCACTACACACCCTCAATTCAAACATAATAAGAATTACATCAAGAACACCAACTCAGCTCTAGCATCATCAACTTATTTAGCCGCAACCTAATTCATTTCTACCAGCAATGCCCATTTCTGCAAAATCTAGTTTTCTACAATAACCACTTTCCTCTTTACCAATTCAATAACATAGTTATTTCAACTTCAGCTACAAATTCCTCCACTAGTTCCATTACATTCACTGAAACTCAATACAACCATCACCATTCATCCAGCTGCCTTAGTCCCCTATGAGATTCCAAAACTCTAAATTGCAGATGCCAAAATACTCAACCCCCCCCCCCCCCCCCCCCCCCCACCCCCCCCCCACCTAAGTCCAAATCTTTCACCACATACTCAAATACATGATAGACACCCTAATTAGTACGAACCCTAATTCCTGCTTTGATTTAGGGAAGAACTGAAACCCTAATGTTCTATGAAATCGAACTTAAACTTCATACAACCCTTTCTATCCTAATTAACAGCAAACCCAGGAAATAATTCATCGAATCAAACTCAATTTCATATCTAAACTTCAATCAATTAAAAACCCTAATTCAACTTACCATTTCTCTCTTCTTCATGATTCCCAACAGCAACATCTCCTTCGTATTTCACAGAGAATAACTATATCTTCATCTATGCAACATCGCTAGTTGATTCCCTCAAAATAAATCTGAACTTTGTCGCTCGAGATTAAACAGGAACAGATGAATAGAAGAGAAGAAGAATAATGAATAAAGAGAAAGGAAAAGAAGAAATAAGAAGAAGATAATGATTTCCTCTCGATTTGGATATGGGAAGCCCAGGTCGGCTAGACCGCAAAGAGACATTTTACTCTTCATACAACATATGATGTTATCTTCTTCATCCAGTGTCCGAATGACACGTTCGAGTAGTCTATTTCGCTAACGTTTTGAGATGTATCTAGTGGTACTAGTTTCGTATCTAGATCGTTGTTAGATTAATTTCTATTAATTAAGGTTCAACTCTAGATAATCGAGTCATTAGCGGCTTGGTCGACTCTTGACTGGTCTAATAACGTTGACGAGATTGAGGGTCCTTACAGTTGTGCTTTCATGCCCATGTCAAAGATTAAACTTAATATTCCAAAGTTTCAATTTGACATGCCCAAGTTTAAATTTGGCATGCATATGATCAATTTTTAGATGCCCAAGACCGTAGGGTTGTGCTTTCATGCCCATGTCCAATATTAAACCTGATATGCCAAAGTTTAAATTTAACATGCCTGGGATTATCTTTTAGATGCCCAAGACCGTAGGGTTGTGCTTTCATGCCCATGCCCAATATTCAGTTTGATATGCCCAAATTTAAATTTGACATGCATAGGATCAATTTTGAGATGCCTAAGACCGTAGGGTTGTGCTTTCATGCCCATGCCCAATATTCAATTTGACATGCCTAGGTTTAAATTAACATGCCTAGGATCAATTTTGAGATGCCCAAAACCGTAGGGTTGTGCTTTCATGCCCATGCCCAATATTAAATTTGTTACGCCCAAGTTCAAATTCGACATGCCTAGGATCAATTTTGAGATGCCCAAGACTGTAGTTTTACGCTTTCATGCCCATGGCCAATATTTTATTTGACATGCCTAAGATCAATTTTGAGATGCCCAGACCATAGGGTTGTGCTTTCATGCCCATGCCCAAGATTAAACTTGATATACCTAAGTTTAAATTTGACATGCATAGGATCAATTTTGAGATGCCCAAGACCGTAGGGTTGTGCTTTCATTCCCATGCCCCAGATTAAACTTGATATGCCCAAGTTTAAATTTGACATGCTTAGGATCAATTTTGACATGCTCAAGACCGTAGGGTTGTGCTTTAATTCCCATGCCCAACATTCAATTTGATATTTCCAAGTTTGAATTTGACATGCCTAGGATCAATTTTGAGATTCCCAAGACCATAGGGTTGTGCTTTCATGCCGATGCCCAACATTCAATTTGATATGCCCAAGTTTAAATTTGACATGCCTAAGATCAATTTTGAGATGCCCAAGACCGTAGGGTTGTGCTCTCATTCCCATGCCCAATATTAAACTTGATATGCCCAAATTTAAATTTGACATGCCAAGGATCAATTTTGACATGCCCAAGATCGTAGGGTTGTGCTTTCATGCCCATGCCCAACATTCAATTTGATATGCCCAAGTTTGAATTTGACATGCCTAGGATCAATTTTGAGATTCCCAAGACCATAGGGTTGTGCTTTCATGTCGAAGCCCAACATTCAATTTGATATGCCCAAGTTTAAATTTGACATTTCTAGGATCAATTTTGAGATGCCCAAGACCGTAGGGTTGTGCTTTCATGCCCATGGCCAATATTTTATTTGACATGCCTAAGATCAATTTTGACATGGGTAGGATCAATTTTGAGATGCCCAAGACCGTAGTTTTGTGCTTTCATGCCCATGGCCAATATTTTATTTGACATTCCCAAGTTTAAATTTGGCATGCATAAGATCAATTATGAGATGCCCAATACCGTAGGATTGTGCTTTCATTCCCATGCCCAAGTTTAAATTTGACGTGCCTAGCATCAATTTTGACATGCGCAAGATCGTAGAGTTGTGCTTTCATGTCCATGCCCAACATTCAATTTGATATTCCCAAGTTTGAATTTAACATGCCTAGGATCAACTTTAAGATGTCCAAGACCATAGGGTTGTGCTTTCGTGCCCATGCCCAACATTCAATTTGATATGCCCAATTTTAAATTTGACATACCTAGGATCAATTTTGAGATGCCCAAGACCGTAGGGTTGTGCTTTCATTTCCATGCCCAACAATCAATTTGATACGCCCAAGTTTAAATTTGGCATGCCTAGGATCAATTTTTAGATGACCAATGCCCAACATTCAAATTGATATTTCCAAGTTTAAATTTGACAAGCCTAGGATCAATTTTGAGATGCCTAAGACCGTAGGGTTGTGCTTTCATGCTCATGCCCAAGTTTAAATTTGACATGCCTAGGATCAATTTTGAGATGCCCAAGACCGTAGGGTTGTGCTATCATGCCCATGCCCAATATTCAGTTTGATATGCCCAAGTTCAAATTTGACATTCCCATGATCAAATTTGAGATGCCCAAGACCGTAGTGTTGTGCTTTCATGTCCATGACCAATATTTTATTTGACATGCCCAAGTTTAAATTTGACATGCCTGGAATCAATTTTGAGATGCCGAAGACCGTAGGGTTGTTCTTTCATGCCCATGCCCATGCCAAACATTCAATTTGTTATGCCCAAGTTTAAATTTGACATGCCTATGATTAATTTTGAGATGCTTAAGACCGTAGGGTTGTGTTTTCATGCGCATGCCCAAGATTCAATTTGACATGCCTAGGATCAATTTTGAGATTCCCAAGACTGTAGGGTTGTGCTTTCATTCCCATGCCCAAGATTAAACTTGATATGCACAGGTTTAAATTTGACATGCTTATGATCAATTTTGAGATGCCCAAGAACGTAGGGTTGTGCTTTCATTCCCATGCCCAAGATTAAACTTGATATGCCCAAGTTTAAATTTGACATGCTTAGGATCAATTTTGACATGCCCAAGTTTATGCTTTCATGCCCATGGCCAATATTTTATTTGACATGCCCACGTTTAAATTTGACATGCCTAGGATCAATTTTTAGATTCCCAAGACCGTAGGGTTGTGCTTTCATGCCCATGCCCAATATTCAATTTGATATGCCCAAGTTCAAATTCGACATGCCTAGGATCAATTTTGAGATGCCTAAGACCGTAGTTTTGTGCTTTCATGCCCATGGCCAATATTTTATTTGACATTCCCAAGTTTAAATTTGGCATGCATAAGATCAATTATGAGATGCCCAATACCGTAGGATTGTGCTTTCATTCCCATGCCCAAGTTTAAATTTGACGTGCCTAGCATCAATTTTGACATGCCCAAGACCGTAGAGTTGTGCTTTCATGTCCATGCCCAACATTTAATTTGATATTCCCAAGTTTGAATTTGACATGCCTAGGATCAATTTTGAGATGCCCAAGACCATAGGGTTGTGCTTTCATGTCGATGCCCAACATTCAATTTGATATGCCCAAGTTTAAATTTGACATGTCTAGGATCAATTTTTAGATGCCCAAGACCGTAGGGTTGTGCTTTCATGCCCATGCCCAGCAATCAATTTGATACGCCCAAGTTTAAATTTGACATGCCTGGAATCAATTTTTAGATGCCGAAGACCGTAGGGTTGTGCTTTCATGCCCATGCCCATGCCAAACATTCAATTTGGTATGCCCAAGTTTAAATTTGACATGCCTATGATTAATTTTGAGATGCTTAAGACCGTAGGGTTGTGTTTTCATGCGCATGCCCAAGATTCAATTTGACATGCCTAGGATCAATTTTGAGATTCCCAAGACTGTAGGGTTGTGCTTTCATTCCCATATGCACAGGTTTGAATTTGACATGCTTATGATCAATTTTGAGATGCCCAAGAACGTAGGGTTGTGCTTTCATTCCCATGCCCAAGATTAAACTTGATATGCCCAAGTTTAAATTTGACATGCTTAGGATCAATTTTGACATGCCCTAGTTTATGCTTTCATGCCCATGGCCAATATTTTATTTGACATGCCCACGTTTATATTTGACATGCCTAGGATCAATTTTGAGATGCCCAAGACCGTAGGGTTGTGCTTTCATGCCCATGCCCAATATTCAATTTGATATTCCCAAGTTCAAATTCGACATGCCTAGGATCAATTTTGAGATGCCTAAGACCGTAGTTTTGTGCTTTCATGCCCATGGCCAATATTTTATTTGACATTCCCAAGTTTAAATTTGGCATGCATAAGATCAATTATGAGATGCCCAATACCGTAGGATTGTGCTTTCATTCCCATGCCCAAGTTTAAATTTGACGTGCCTAGCATCAATTTTGACATGCCCAAGACCGTAGAGTTGTGCTTTCATGTCCATGCCCAACATTCAATTTGATATTCCCAAGTTTGAATTTGACATGCCTAGGATCAATTTTAAGATGTCCAAGACCATAGGGTTGTGCTTTCGTGCCCATGCCCAACATTCAATTTGATATGCCCAATTTTAAATTTGACATACCTAGGATCAATTTTGAGATGCCCAAGACCG
The DNA here is from genome assembly GCF_003573695.1 of Papaver somniferum. NCBI lineage: Eukaryota > Viridiplantae > Streptophyta > Magnoliopsida > Ranunculales > Papaveraceae > Papaver > Papaver somniferum. Next base: position 5,446,423 of record NW_020645971.1, on the reverse strand, counting down.
TAGGGTTGTGCTTTCATTTCCATGCCCAACAATCAATTTGATACGCCCAAGTTTAAATTTGGCATGCCTAGGATCAATTTTTAGATGACCAATGCCCAACATTCAAATTGATATTACCAAGTTTAAATTTGGCAAGCCTAGGATCAATTTTGAGATGCCTAAGACCGTAGGGTTGTGCTTTCATGCTCATGCCCAAGTTTAAATTTGACATGCCTAGGATCAATTTTGAGATGCCCAGGACCGTAGGGTTGTGCTATCATGGCCATGCCCAATATTCAGTTTGATATGCCCAAGTTCAAATTTGACATTCCCATGATCAAATTTGAGATGCACAAGACCGTAGTGTTGTGCTTTCATGTCCATGACCAATATTTTATTTGACATGCCCAAGATTAAATTCGACATGCCTGGAATCAATTTTGAGATGCCGAAGACCGTAGGGTTGTGCTTTCATGCCCATGCCCATGCCAAACATTCAATTTGGTATGCCCAAGTTTAAATTTGACATGCCTATGATTAATTTTGAGATGCTTAAGACCGTAGGGTTGTGTTTTCATGCGCATGCCCAAGATTCAATTTGACATGCCTAGGATCAATTTTGAGATTCCCAAGACTATAGGGTTGTGCTTTCATTCCCATATGCACAGGTTTAAATTTGACATGCTTATGATCAATTTTGAGATGCCCAAGAACGTAGGGTTGTGCTTTCATTCCCATGCCCAAGATTAAACTTGATATGCCCAAGTTTAAATTTGACATGCTTAGGATCAATTTTGACATGCCCAAGTTTATGCTTTCATGCCCATGGCCAATATTTTATTTAACATGCCCACGTTTAAATTTGACATGCCTAGGATCAATTTTGATATGCCCTAGACCGTAGGGTTGTGCTTTCATGCCCATGCCCAATATTCAATTTGATATGCCCAAGTTCAAATTCGACATGCCTAGGATCAATTTTGAGATGCCTAAGACCGTAGTTTTGTGCTTTCATGCCCATGGCCAATATTTTATTTGACATTCCCAAGTTTAAATTTGGCATGCATAAGATCAATTATGAGATGCCCAATACCCTAGGATTGTGCTTTCATTCCCATGCCCAAGTTTAAATTTGACGTGCCCAGCATCAATTTTGACATGCCCAAGACCGTAGAGTTGTGCTTTCATGTCCATGCCCAACATTCAATTTGATATTCCCAAGTTTGAATTTGACATGCCTAGGATCAATTTTAAGATGTCCAAGACCATAGGGTTGTGCTTTCGTGACCATGCCCAATATTCAATTTGATATGCTCAATTTTAAATTTGACATACCTAGGATCAATTTTGAGATGCCCAAGACCGTAGGGTAGTGCTTTCATGTCCATGCCCAACAATCAATTTGATACGCCCAAGTTTAAATTTGGCATGCCTAGGATCAATTGTTAGATGACCAATTCCCAACATTCAAATTGATATGCCCAAGTTTAAATTTGACAAGCCTAGGATCAATTTTGTGATGCCTAAGACCGTAGGGTTGTGCTTTCATGCTCATGCCCAAGTTTAAATTTGACATGCCTAGGATCAATTTTGAGATGCCCAAGACCGTAGGGTTGTGCTATCATGGCCATGCCCAATATTCAGTTTGATATGCCCAAGTTCAAATTTGACATCCCCATGATCAAATTTGAGATGCCCAAGACCGTAGTGTTTTGCTTTCATGTCCATGACCAATATTTTATTTGACATGCCCAAGTTTAAATTTGACATGCCTGGAATCAATTTTGAGATGCCGAAGACCGTATGGTTGTGCTTTCATGCCCATGCCCATGCCAAACATTCAATTTGGTATGCCCAAGTTTAAATTTAACATGCCTATGATTAATTTTGAGATGCTTAAGACCGTAGGGTTGTGTTTTCATGCGCATGCTTAAGATTAAATTTGACATGCCTAGGATCAATTTTGAGATGCCCAATACTGTAGGGTTGTGCTTTCATTCCCATGCCCAAGATAAAACTTGATATGCCCAGGTTTAAATTTGACATGCTTATGATCAATTTTGAGATGCCCAAGAACGTAGGGTTGTGCTTTCATTACCATGCCCAAGATTAAACTTGATATGCCCAAGTTTAAATTTGACATGCTTAGGATCAAGTTTGACATGACCAAGTTTATGCTTTCATGCCCATGGATAATATTTTATTTGACATGCCCACGTTTAAATTTGACATGCCTAGGATCAATTTTGAGATGTCCAAGACCATAGGGTTGCGCTTTCATACCCATGCCCAAGTTTAAACTTGATATGCCCAAGTTTAAATTCGACATGCCTAGGATCAATTTTGAGATGCCCAAGACCGTAGGTTGTTCTTTCATTCACATGCCCCAAGATTAAACTTAATATGCCCAAGTTTAAATTTGACATGCCTAGGATCAATTTTGACATGCCCAAGACCGTAGGGTTGGGCTTTCATGCCGAGGCCCAACATTCAATTTGATATGCCCAAGTTTAAATTTGACATGCCTATGATCAATTTTGAGATGCCCAAGACCGTAGGGTTGTGCTTTCATGCCCATGCCCAAGATTAAAATTGATATTCCCAAGTTTAAATTTGACATGCCTAGGATCAATTTTGAGATGCCCAAGAACGTAGGGTTGTGATTTCATGCCCATGCCCAACATTCAATTTGATATGCCCAAGTTTAAATTTGACATGCCTATGATCAATTTTAAGATGCCCAAGACCATAGGGTTGTGCTTTCATGCCCATCCCCATGATTCAATTAGACATGCCCAAGTTTAAATTTGACAGGATTAGGATCAATTTTGAGATGCCCAAGACCGTAGGGTTGTGCTTTCATGCCCATTCCCAAAAATTAATTTGATACGCCCAAGTTTAAATTTGACATGCCTAGGATCATTCTTTAGATGCCCAAGACCGTAGGGTTGTGCTTTAATGCCCATGCCCAACATTCAATTTGATATGCCTAAGTTTAAATTTGACATGGCTAGGATCAATTTTGAGATTCCTAAAACCGTGGAGTTGTGCTTTCATGCCCATGCCCAAGATTAAATTTGACATGCCCAAGTTTAAATTTGACATGCCCAAGTTTAAATTTGAGATGCCCAAGACCGTAGGGTTGTGCTTTCATGCCCATGGCCAAGATTAAATTTGATATGTCCAATTTTAAATTTGACATGCCTAAGATCAATTTTGAGATACCCAAGACCGAAGGGTTGTGCTTTCATACCCATGCCCAACATTCAATTTGATATGCCTGAGTTTAAATTTTACATGCCTAGGATCAATTTTGAGATGCCCAATAACGTAGGCTTGTACTTTAATTCCCATGCCCATGATTAATTTTGACATGCCCAATTTTAAATTTGACATGCCTAGGACCAATTTAGAGATTTCTAAGACCATAGGCTTGTTCGTTCATGCTCATGCCCAAGATTCAATTTGACATGCCCAAGTTGAAATTTGACATGCCTAAGTTCAATTTTGAGATGCCCAAGACCGTAGGGTTGCGCTTTCATGTCCATGCCAAACATTCAATTTGACATGCCTAAGATCAATTTTGAGATGCCTAAGACCGTAGATTTCTGCTTTCGTGCCCATGCCCAAGATTTAATTTGACAGGCCCAAGTTTAAATTTGACATGCTTAGGATCAATTTTGAGATGCCCACGACCGTAGGGTTGTGCTTTCATTCCCATGCTCAACATTCAGTTTGATATTCCAAATTTAAATTTGACATTCCTAGGATCAATTTTGAGATGCCCAAGACCGAAGGGTTGTGCTTTCATGCCCATGCCCAACATTCAAGCCTAAGTTTAAATTTGGCATGCCTAGGATCAATTTTGAGATGCCCAATACCGTAGGCTTGTACTTTCATACCCATGCCCATCATTAATTTTGACATGCCCAAGTTTAAATTTGACATGCCTAGGACCAATTTTGAGATTTGTAAGACCGTAGGCTTGTTGTTTCATGCCCATGCCCAACATTCAATTTGACATGCCCAAGTTTAAATTTGACATGCTTAAGATCAATTTTGAGATGCCCAAGACCGTAGGGTTGTGCTTTCATGTCCATGCCAAACATTCAATTTGATATGCCCAAAATTAAATTTGACATGCCTAGGATCAATTTTGAGATGCCTAATACCATAGGATTGTACTTTCATGCCCATGCCCATGATTAAATTTGACATGCCCAAGTTTAAATTTGGCATGCCTAGGATCTATTTTTAGGTTCCTAAGATCGTAGGCTTGTTCTTTCATGCCCATGCCCAAGATTCTATTTGACATTCCCAAGTTTAAATTTGACATGCTTAGGATCAGTTTTGAGATACCCAAGACCGTAGGGTTGTGCTTTCATGCCCATGCCCAATATTCAATTTGATATGCCCAAGTTCAAATTCGACATGCCTAGGATCAATTTTGAGATGCCCAAGACCGTAGTTTTGTGCTTTTATGCCCAAGCCCATGATTAAATTTGACATGCTTACAATCAATTTGGAGATTTCTAAGACCGTAGGCTTGTTGTTTCATGCCCATGCCCAAGATTCAATTTGACATGCCCAAGATTAAATTTTGCATGCCTAGGATCAATTTTGAGGTTCCTTAGACCGTAGGATTGTTTTTCATACCCATGACCAAGATTTAATTTGACATTCCCAAGTTTAAATTTAACATGCTTAGGATCAATTTTGAGATGCCCAAGACCGTAGGGTCGTGCTTTCATGCCCATGCCGAACATTCAAAATGATATTCCCAAGTTTAATTTTGACATCCCGAGGATCAATTTTGAGATTCCTTAGATCGTAGGCTTGTTGTTTCATGCCCATGCCCAAGATTTAATTTGACATGCCCAAGTTTAAATTTGGTATGCCTATGATCAATTTTTAGATGCCCAAGACCGTAGGGTTTGCTTTCATGCCCATGTCCAAGATTAAACTTGATATGCCCAAGTTTAAATTTGACATGCCTGGGATCATCATTAGATGCCCAAGACCTTAGGGTTGTGTTTTCATGCTCATGCTCAACATTCAATTTGATATTCCCCAAGTTTAAATTTGACATGCCTAGGATCAATTTTGAGATTCCTAAGACCGTAGGATTTTTTTTCATACCCATGACCAAGATTTAATTTGACATTCCCAAGTTTAAATTTAACATGCTTAGGATCAATTTTGAGATGCCCAAGACCGTAGGGTTGTGCTTTCATGCCCATGCCGAACATTAAAAATGATATTCCCAAGTTTAAATTTGACATCCCGAGGATCAATTTTGAGATTCCTTCGATCGTAGGCTTGTTGTTTCATGCCCATGCCCAAGATTTAATTTGACATGCCCAAGTTTAAATTTGGTATGCCTATGATCAATTTTTAGATGCCCAAGACCGTAGGGTTTGCTTTCATGCCCATGTCCAAGATTAAACTTGATATGCCAAAGTTTAAATTTGACATGCCTGGGATCATCATTAGATACCCAAGACCTTAGGGTTGTGTTTTCATGCCCATGCTCAACGTTCAATTTGATATTCCCAAGTTTAAATTTGACATGCCTAGGATCAATTTTGAGATGCATAAGACCGTAGGTTTGTGCTTTCATGCCCATGCCTAAGATTCAATTTGACATGCCCAAGTTTAAATTTGACATGCCTAGGATCAATTTTGAGATGCCCAAGACCGTAGGGTTGTGCTTTCATTCCCATGCCCAAGAATAAACTTGATATGAACAGGTTTAAATTTGACATGCTTAGGATCAATTTTGAGATGCCCAAGACCGTAGGGTTGTGCTTTCATGCCCAATATTCAATTTGATATGCCCAAATCAAATTCGACATGGGTAGGATCAATTTTGAGATGCCCAAGACCATAGTTTTATGCTTTCATGCTCATGGCCAATATTTTATTTGACATCCCCAAGTTTAAATTTGACATGCCTAGGATCAATTTTGAGATGCCCAAGACCATAGGATTGTACTTTCATGCCCATGCCCATGATTAAATTTGACATGCCCAAGTTTAAATTTGGCATGCCTAGGATCTATTTTTAGGTTCCTAAGATCGTAGGCTTGTTCTTTCATGCCCATGCCCAAGATTCTATTTGACATTCCCAAGTTTAAATTTGACATGCTTAGGATCAGTTTTGAGATACCCAAGACCGTAGGGTTGTACTTTCATGCCCATGCCCAATATTCAATTTGATATGCCCAAGTTCAAATTCGACATGCCTAGGATCAATTTTGAGATGCCCAAGACCGTAGTTTTGTGCTTTTATGCCCAAGCCCATGATTAAATTTGACATGCTTACAATCAATTTGGAGATTTCTAAGACCGTAGGCTTGTTGTTTCATGCCCATGCCCAAGATTCAATTTGACATGCCCAAGATTAAATTTGGCATGCCTAGGATCAATTTTGAGGTTCCTTAGACCGTAGGATTGTTTTTCATACCCATGACCAAGATTTAATTTGACATTCCCAAGTTTAAATTTAACATGCTTAGGATCAATTTTGAGATGCCCAAGACCGTAGGATCGTGCTTTCATGCCCATGCCGAACATTCAAAATGATATTCCCAAGTTTAATTTTGACATCCCGAGGATCAATTTTGAGATTCCTTAGATCGTAGGCTTGTTGTTTCATGCCCATGCCCAAGATTTAATTTGACATGCCCAAGTTTAAATTTGGTATGCCTATGATCAATTTTTAGATGCCCAAGACCGTAGGGTTTGCTTTCATGCCCATGTCCAAGATTAAACTTGATATGCCCAAGTTTAAATTTGACATGCCTGGGATCATCATTAGATGCCCAAGACCTTAGGGTTGTGTTTTCATGCTCATGCTCAACATTCAATTTGATATTCCCCAAGTTTAAATTTGACATGCCTAGGATCAATTTTGAGATTCCTAAGACCGTAGGATTTTTTTTCATACCCATGACCAAGATTTAATTTGACATTCCCAAGTTTAAATTTAACATGCTTAGGATCAATTTTGAGATACCCAAGACCGTAGGGTTGTGCTTTCATGCCCATGCCGAACATTAAAAATGATATTCCCAAGTTTAAATTTGACATCCCGAGGATCAATTTTGAGATTCCTTCGATCGTAGGATTGTTGTTTCATGCCCATGCCCAAGATTTAATTTGACATGCCCAAGTTTAAATTTGGTATGCCTATGATCAATTTTTAGATGCCCAAGACCGTAGGGTTTGCTTTCATGCCCATGTCCAAGATTAAACTTGATATGCCAAAGTTTAAATTTGACATGCCTGGGATCATCATTAGATACCCAAGACCTTAGGGTTGTGTTTTCATGCCCATGCTCAACGTTCAATTTGATATTCCCAAGTTTAAATTTGACATGCCTAGGATCAATTTTGAGATGCTTAAGACCGTAGGTTTGTGCTTTCATGCCCATGCCTAAGATTCAATTTGACATTCCCAAGTTTAAATTTGACATGCCTAGGATCAATTTTGAGATGCCCAAGACCGTAGGGTTGTGCTTTCATTCCCATGCCCAAGAATAAACTTGATATGAACAGGTTTAAATTTGACATGCTTAGGATCAATTTTGAGATGCCCAAGACCGTAGGGTTGTGCTTTCATGCCCAATATTCAATTTGATATGCCCAAATCAAATTCGACATGGGTAGGATCAATTTTGAGATGCCCAAGACCGTAGTTTTATGCTTTCATGCTCATGGCCAATATTTTATTTGACATCCCCAAGTTTAAATTTGACATGCCTAGGATCAATTTTGAGATGCCCAAGACCATAGGGTTGTGCTTTCATGCCCATGCCCAAGATTAAACCTTATATGCCCAAGTTTAAATTTGACATGCCTAGGATCAATTTTGAGATGTCCAAGACCGTAGGGTTGTGCTTTCACGCCCATGCCCAAGATTCAATTTGACATGCCTAGGATCAATTTTGAGATGCCCAAGACCGTAGGGTTGTGCTTTCATGCCTTGGATCAATTTTGAGATGCCCAAGACTGTAGATGGGGAAAAACGATTCGCTGGTTTTTAGGGAAGTGAAGAGACAAGCGTGCTGTCGAGACTCCTCAACCGAGGAGACTGCTTAACCTCACACAGATGCACTGCAGAGGGAGTGCTTATATTCGAGATATCAATCTTATATTCGAGAGATCAATCGTTCCAAATTCTATTCGGTCACAAAAAGAGAGATGGGTTGATCTGTAGGAGGGAAGCTGCGAATTGTGTGGGATTAGCGATGATCAAGGATTGTGGATGTGTTGAAGGTTTCTGCAACTTTTGGTGAACTGATGAGTTCAAATATGTTCTGACAGATTGATGAATTCTTGAGAGTAGTTACTCGAGAAATTCGACAATTGTTGATAGCTAGTGATCATTCGTTGTTTTCAATCATGGATTCAGAGACTTATTTAGATTGTGTGTGACGGTTTTTTGAGTGAAAGAGTGGGAAAGTGGGAGATCGTGGTGAAACCAGTTCCAGATTGTGCAGAGATTTGGTTGATCATTCACCCACTACTTTTCTAACTCCTTCAACCGTTGACACGACTTACTCAGATTTCTCGTTGTGGATGAATCCACGTGCTGTAGGCCGCCAGACCAAAACCCTAATTGATATCACCCAATTTGACGTGATTGATGTCTCACGAATCGTGGAGTCTGCATGACAGAGTGCATTAATTAGTCAGTTGTTGATTAATTAGACGTTGAGTCTAGATTTTGTTGATTCGAGCATGAGTGATGAATGCTCATCGATTCATGGATCGAACATGTAGTTCTCTGAAATGATGTCAATATCGTAGATTTATGAATTACTGACCAGTATTTGAGAGAGAGCAAGTATTGCTCAATTCGGAGAATTACCGAATATTGAGGATTTGACGAGCAACTGAGCAAGTATTGCTCAATTCGACGAATTATTTATAAATTACTAAATATTGATAGCTGGATCAATATTCGAGCAACTAAGCAAGTATTGCTCAATTCGACAAATTGATAATTTTGTCGTGCAACTGAGCAAGTATTGCTCAATTCGACAAAATACTAAACGTTGATAATTTGACGTGCAACTGAGCAAGTATTTTTCAATTCGTCAAATTACTAATATTACTAAATATTGATAGCTGGATCAATATTTGAGCAACTGAGCAAGTATTTCTCAATTCGAAGAAATATTTATTAGTGACGTGACCCAATAAAATATAAAAATATTGGTAGATTACCAAAAATTATATGATTAATTCAGATGTTGGTTGTTGAATCCATCATAAATTCATTAGTGTTTGAATCTTGCTCCGAATGATGATTTGTAGAACATTTATTCGAAACCCTAATTCCAGATCAATTATTTGTTAACTGATGAATCACTGAAAATAGGTCATGAGTGATAGAGGGACCGACCACATGGGATATGGCGTCCATGTGGTGCCCAGTGCTCGAGTGAGAATGCACCAGGGTTCTCAGTTGGAGAGTTGGTGAAAGAACGATGATTAAATGCCGGATTCATCATTTATTGAAATATTGTTGGGTTCAGCATTAGGTGATAAAACCTAAGTATGAAAGATTGGAGACCGACCAAGAGGGAATGGGGACGTCTCTTGGTGATCACGGGACCATCTGTTGGTCGTTTGAGCAATCCCCAAGTTGGTTGTAGAGAGTTTGGGCCCAATATGAGCAATTGAGCAAATTAGGTCAGAATTATGAAAACCTACGGGACCGGCTTTGTGCAAGCCCTAGGGATGACTCTGGTCGGTCATGAAAGCATGCACGTGTTGCCGTGGTATCCGTGTCTCCGTACTGAGAGTTTCAACATTTTCTGATTTGCGTTCGAGCAACATTGTGAATTTTCAGAAGAGTTTCATCTTGACTGAAATTCTTGATTTTTGTTGGAATGAGCATGTATGCTCAATTGATCAATATTTTGTAAATATTAAAATAAGAGTATTTTAACATTTAAAATTGCCGTGAGAGGCTAGCCGGTCATGTGACCATGTTGGCTTTTAGTTTTTCATGATTCGAGCAGTTTGAGAAAATATGAAGGAATCATGAATTTTGCTCAAACCAAGGAGTTTCATGAATTGAAGAAAATAATAATTATAAAAGACTAGGGATTGCAAGGTGTGGGTACGGCCATGGATAGGGCATGGCCGGCTATGTTCTCCGGTCCCGCACGTCTTTCCCTAATTTTATGTTATTATTTTTTCATGAAACCGTGATATTATGGAGAATCCATGAGTTTTCGTTGAAACAAAGAAGTTTCATGAGTTCAGGGAATAACAATTATAAAAAGCTAGGGACTGTGAGGTGTGGTACCGACCACGGCTTTGGCATGGCCGGCCGGCCGGCTAGGTTACCCGGTCCCGCATACCTTTCCCTATTTTATAATTTTATTTTTCACGAATCCATGAAGTTATGGAGAATTCATGAGTTCTGCTCAAACAAGGAAAGTTGCTAAAATCAAGGAGTTTTCATGAGTTCATGAAAATAACAAAATAGGGAAAAATAATGGAAGAGGCATGGGATCGGCCACGGCTAGGGCACGTCCGGCTGGCCGGTGGGCCCGGCCCTGGGCCCTCTTATTATTTTATTATTATATGTTGTTTTTCTCCTTTGCGTAGGATTCTTCATCTGTCCATATTTTTGAATGCTCGTTTGTGCATCCGGGTGCTCAGTCGTGCATCATTGTCGAGTACACTTGCACCATTTTTGTGGGGCTTATTCAGTGGTAGTCCAGATGCCCGCTTGTTGAGTATTTATTATTAGTTTATGAAATTCAGTGGAGAATAATTCATGAAACTGAATAATAAGATGAGTAGTTGTTTTATTATCAACAGGATCAGCCGTGTATTCGACCATGAATTCAGAATAATAGAGTCGAATATTACCATTCCATGGGATCGTGGATTCGACCATAGAATCAGAGTAATTAAATATTACCATTTCATGAGACCAGCCGTGGATTCGATCATGAAATCGGAATAATGAGATGATACAATTGTTTATTGCCATTCCATGGGATCAGGAAATAGAAGCAATTGTTATTGCCATTCCATGGGATCAGGTCGTGGATTCGACCATGGAATAGGAGAAATAATTATTGCCATTCCATGGGATCAGACCATGGATTCGACCATGGAATAAGAGCAATTGTTATTTCCATTCCATGGGATCAGGCCGTGGATTCGACCATGGAATAGGAGCAATAGTTATTGCCACTCCATGGGATCAGGCCGTGGATTCGACCATGGAATAAGAGAAATAATAGATCATTCTGGGAATTCAGTGGTAAATGTCATGGCAGAATTAATCTATTACAGAAGGTATATTAGCCAGTTAAAGCGTCATACCCATTCCGAAGGTGCATAGTCAGAAGACAGCAAGTTGCCGAAGTCCTGAAGACGTTGTTGCTCTCAATCTACGGAGAACCGCCTGGATCTATACACGGTCTCTCTACATAGTCAGGGAACAGTGAGTGTCACTGACTTCCTGAAGGCGTTTTTTCTCTCAATCTACGGAGAACCGCCCAATCGTTCTTCTATGTAGAGGCAGGTCTCTCTCATGTAGTCAGGGAACAGTGAGTGTCACCGACGTCCTGAAGGCATTGTTGCTCTCAATCTTACGGAGAACCGCCCAATTACGTTATTCTACATAGAGGACATGATGAAATGTGTGGCACTGAACGATCAGCTAGTGGAGGCCTTTCAGGAAACATATTCATCATGGCTTCGTAAAATATGAATCGTCACATGCATGAAGCCAACTCAGAAACATGCAGTATCATGATTTTACGGTTTTGTCCTTTGTTGAAAATCCACCATCAACATTAAGTCCCCTGCTTAGTGAGGGACAGTCATGTTCCGCAGTAAGTATTAGATGGTGATTTTCAGTCGACGAGATTGGTGGTTGAACTCAGTCGTACAAAGGTAGCTTCAGAATCCTCGATTTGCCGCAATAGTGTCATGTACGGGCAAATGCATAGATAAGGACCCTGATAGCAAGATAGAGTGTCATCTCATGAGCACGGAGAGATGATTCACCGCTGATTTGGACGCTCGAAGGCTCAGTTTTGGTCAGTATAGCGTTTGTGGGTCCGATCCCAAAAATAAATCTTTGTTTTAGGAACAGACGTTCGCTCGTTTGTTAGTTTAAGAAACAAACAAAATAGACCCGAGTCTAATGATAAATATTTTGTCTATGCGCTTTCACGGAAGCCAAAATTTTATTTTTTAAATATGTGAGATTTCCAATAGGGAATAAAATCTCGCTTCAAAGGTGTACATTTTTGTAAAATCAATGTTTTGATTTTGAACAACTGTTGAAAGTAGACAATTATGCACAGTGAAATAATGTTTGTATGTGAGTTTTCACAATTGTAGAATGGACGTTTGTCCAATTTTTGAAAAACCAGTGAATGTTTACACAGTGAAAATTTATGTGAAATTAAATTTTTGATTTTCAGCAATTGCTAGAAGTAAACAATTTTTGATAAAATTTTGTGATCTGATAGCGTATGCACAAAACCAATGAGTATTCACTCGACGGAAGTCGCTCATACGGTGAAAATAATGTGAATTGTTCACATGATGGAAGTTTCGTGAATTGTTCACAGTTTTATGAAAATCACGTTATGGTTTTGAATAACGAATTTTGTTCGTCTTTGCAGGTTTGAAGGAGTGAACAAATTCTCGATATTGTAATCACTACAGCTAGTGAAATTGTAAATAGGTAAGAGTTGGATGGTTACCATTTTTGTAGACGCTGTTGTGAGCACCTTTATTCCATGATTCATTGTTTTGTTGAATCCTGCGTTTTGTATGAGCGATGTGCCGAAGTAGCCACTTTGCAAGAATGACTGACTCCCATGATGATAATTCCAAAGACGGTGTTTCCAGAGATGACATCTCTACGGATGCAACTTTAAGAAATGGTACTTCTACGACTTCTGAATGATGGTGAGAGATCCTTCATACTGAGTTGTACTTCTGGTTATTTCATTAGATTTACCACAGGATGATCGAATAGTGAGATCCCGAATCAATGTAGACTCCATGGAAATGGAAGAAAGTCTACGGGAGCGGAGAACCCAGCAGTAAGGATTACAGGATGACGTGCAGTCCCCAGCCGTTTCTTTGGTGAGTTGTTAGCGCTCCTTGTGTCATGAATTTTCCCTGCCCATGCAATTAAGATCACGAGGCCAAGGTATGTTATTTATTTTCAGACTTATGCTCCATGACGGTCTTCAACTTGTTCCCGGACAAACAATTCAGGAATCCAGCACTGATGAAGAAGTCGGTGTAAGTATCTCTTTCGTGCAGGTGATCGTGGCATCTCATTGAATGAAATAATAATAATTATTATTTTCGATGTACCCAGGAGGAAATCAATATAGATAAGCAGCACGTTAACGGAGCGTGCTCTTCTTTGGGACATGAGAATATGGAGAATTCCCGAAATCCCGAACCGAATGGAGATAGCGGCGTTGCCGATGGAGACTTCGGCGTTGCTAAGCCTTCAAATGATTTAGAGACTTCCCTAGTAAGTATATCTCCTGTAATCTCTTTATAGAAGTATGAACTTTCTGATTTGCGAATGAATGAATGATAATCCATGTGAGTATACGAGTAATTTCGCTGAAATACGTCACCAGAAAACTTCAGACTTCAGCCTTTTAGTAAAAACATTGTATAATCTTCGTCCGAAGTTGGATTTTCACGATATGCATATGTATCTTGAAGCCCAGAAAATTTCCAAGCTTTACTAAAGAAGCTTTTTGAGTTTTGAGCATATTTAGGGCCTGAAAAAGGCGAAACAGTAAATTTCCAGGAGACTTTCAGAACTTTTTCAGATTGTATGTTGTCCAATGTTTTGGTCACATCTCTTTGCTCGTTTCTCCGATTGCTGTGAATTTTGGATATGTTGTAGAGGATATCCATACGAAAAGAATGGTATATGACCCATCCCTAGATTCTTCACCAATTTCTTCCATCTCGTCGGTTTGTACATGACAGTGTAAAATCATCTCAGACGAGTTTGCTGTAAAACACTCATGTTGTGTCTTTAGGCCATTCGCTTGTGTCTTGAACGGTTGGTGAAGGATTTTAATGTCATTGATACATTTGAGATCAGGACCCCTTGATTGATACATGAGCGTGGTGCTTGCAGTGTCATCTTGTTTCTGTCAGTCGCAGAAACATCAATTCTGAAATCCTGGTCACAGGACCATAACTGAGGTTGCTCTCGAGAGGGGGTGATGTAATGACCATGGTTTCATGTCCCGGTGGTAGCATTCCTTTTTTGATGAATGATCAACACATGAGAGTCTGGTGCCACGGGTCTTGGACTGTGAAACTAATCGCCAAGATCAGTGGACCGTCAGTCCCCAGTATTTTGTCAAATCTCTCCTTTTCGTTTTCCCTTCTTCTGGCGAGACCTAGATAGAGTACCCAGGTAGAAAAATTGATGTAAAGACCTAGGTGATCGAAATTGGAGGTACCTTGACGAAGGATTTAGCGAAAGGACCTGGTGGACATCGATCGACTGTGGAGGTTATGAATCCCGTCTAAGAATTGCTGCTTGCATGTTGTATGCTATGGAAGCTATAGGAACCTCATACGACGTCGGAATTCGATGCTTGACCTCAAATTTTGAAGCTAAGAGACTGAGTTATCACATGAGCAAAGAATCACTCAATTTGGAGTTGCATAGGTCAGACAACGAAGCGTGCACATTTGTAATTTTTAATCCCGTACAAATTTTTCAGATTTCGTATACCTGACGATAAAGGCCATATCTTTCAACTAGTATATCCGATTGATGCGCCCTTTTGGTATGTTGTATAAGAGACATAGACGAACATCTTTTCTTGAGGAAGTATTGTCCCATTCCTCAACCATTGTTACGTTTTTGTAAACCCATGGCCTGAAGTGTGTAGTATCTCATTTGTAGAAGTGATGAAAACATCTTATAGAAGACTTTGGTTTGTGGCCGTCTGTCGTGTAAGCTTTGGGATGAAATTCATGTTAGCATGTTTTCATGCTTACACATCTTGATATGAATCATTAGGGCTTGAAGAAGTAATCCATAGATTAACGGTTCAGAGAATGGATAGTTGATGCAGTCGGATGTTGCGCCCGAGACTGATGCTGAGATCACAATTAAATTTTCTCCAAAAATTCTTGCTGATGCTGAGACCATGAATGGATTTACTCCACATATCCTTGTTGATGCCGATACTATGGTTGGAGTTGCTACAGTGACCGAAGATGATAGTCTTTGGTCTTCCATCCAGTAAGCCTTTACATGCACGAACTAATTGGTGAGTTGAGCATTCCTAAGATGAAGGTGTACTAGGATTTCAACCCAAATTCTCCTGAATATGACTTTACTGTGAAGTGGCTTCGTCAGGGAATATATGTTGTTGCGCGGTAAATGGAAGCAGCAGTCTTCATTCTGGATGTGATTGGTGAAGAGAGGAAGTTCCCCAGTCGTGCATGGGCTTGTGATGTAGAGAGGTTTCGTTTGATGACGTTTCATGTAATCACATCGGGTTGTAATGACTTGTTATGTGGATAACATTTATTGAAATATATTGAATTGATATTTCCAATAAAATCAAGTTCCTAGTGCATCCCTCATCCACTTAGCAGAGTTGAAGGAGTTTGTAGCGTCTATTAATGAATGATGTTGCATCTTCTTCAGAAGTCTTACCATTGGATAGTGAAGACTTATCGATTGTAATTCAGCTGCACTTTGATCGTGTCGGTGTTGAACCAGTGTGTCACCATCGAGATATTGTGCTGAATCTAGAGGCGCTATTATCGAAGGTGTACTCTTTGATTGGGAGTACAATTCGAAGGCTTCTTATATGCTTGAGCGTTGAAGCGTCGAATGTCTTAGGCTTGATCCCCGTGTATCTTCTGTTGATTCGGCATTCCACTGCGATAGCGGGATTCAACACTTGTGCAGACATCAGAGATTTCTGATGCTCGTGGACATTCCTACAAGTCTATGAAGAAATGCCCAAAGTGTTCTTTTCCATGCTTCTTCATCTCTCAGTAGTGAATGTCTCGGTGAGATGCTCGATTCGAAGCGATGTTAGATTCAACCACCTGGTGTAATACTAATGCGGTGAATCTAGCATTTATAATGTATTGCAGATTGCTAGCAGAATTGAGTCTCGATGCTAGGATAGCATGTGAGGAAATAAATGGCATAGACACGGAAGGAATGAGACTTGCCTGAGTGAGGAACCTCTTGATGAATGTCTATGCATCTTTTGCAGGTTCTTGCTTCAACCTCGTCAATGTTCGAAATTTCTCCTAGTGTTCTGATGATGGGATGAAAAGTAGCTTCTTTTCGAGTGATGCCTGCGGCTCTCAGGGTTTTCAGTGGAATAGTGTTGATAGAAGTGACATCATCGATCAACGTTCTCTCAAATTCATTTCCTTGAAGATTGATTGCGGTAAGTAGTCCCCAGTCGTACATCTCTTTGTCCGTGGATAAAGGCTCAAGAAGTATTTCCGGAATGGATTTGCTGACACGATGTGATTCAGAGCCATGAGCATGTCCTTCTTTTGAGCTCTTGACATATAAAGCAATTCACAGATGTTCTCGATCAATGACTGAACTGCTTCGTCGGAAGGTTACTCGGAGAGATTAAAGTTCTATGATTCTCCATTTCTTCTTCGGTCGTCTCTCTCCTGGTGAATGGAAATTTGGTTGCATCATCTTGAATCTAGACTTCCAGTAACTCGATCACTTATTCGGTGAGAAGAGAGAAGTTTGAGTCTGTCTGATCATTTCCCATTTGTTGATGTAGGGTTGAAGTTTGTGCATTTCAGGATTGTTCATCCTCTCTTTGCGCTTCCGGAGGAACCTGAGAGATTTGAGAAGCATGCTTGTGCTGTGGTGGCTCGGATTTCCTTTTGCTCCGTCCAGCAACATCGTTCATGAAAGGTTGGAGATTGTACTGATTGTTGACTAGGTGTTGGATGCTTCGAGATTCCTCGACCTTGCAGACTTTGCTCTTTCCAGTAAAGCAGGTGCAGTATTGCTGATCGTTTGGCTGCTTCATGAAGCTCTGAGAAAGTTTGGAACCGAAGATTTTCCAGCAAGGCTCTGTAGACAGGGATCATCCCGTTGATGCACAAGTCCACCAACTGTTGTTCGGTGACGTTCGGATTGTGACAATCCAAAGCTTGTACTCTGAACCTCTTCACGTATTCATTTGGGTGTTCGGCGTTCTTCTGAGTCATTCTTCCTAAGTCAGAAAGAGTAATATGCTCTGAGACGAAGAAGTATTTCCTATAGAAGGCGTTAAGCATTGCTCCCCAGCTAGCGATGCTTCCAGGTGCAATGTTGTTGTACCAGGTATATGCTCGGCCCGTCAGAGATTTTGAAAACTATTTCAAATGGACAATATGATTTTGCTCATGTTCGCCTAGCGCTTCCAGGAATCGAGAGACATGTTCCCTAGCGTTCCCGGTTCCGTTGTGCAGTATGAACGTTGGAGAAGTGTAGCCTTTTGGGATAGGAATACTTTGTGTAGCAGCCGGATATGGAGGTTGATGATGGTGGACGGTGGGCGTAGTGCTTTTCTCACAGTTCTCCATGAAACGCTCCAGCTCTTCGAGAGTGATGAAATTGGCAGTCTCTCATGATGTCGTTTTCTCTGCAGCCTTCTGGAATTCATCATCGTCGACTGTATGCATTGGAATGACTTCTGGATCGTCAGTTGAAGCAGGTTCTTTACCTTTTCCCTTTTCCTGAGTTTTTTTTTTTGACATCTTGTCAGTGAGAGTTTTGAGAAAACCGAGCAGCTCCTTTTGTGTTGCATCCATGTCAGTTTGATTCTTGGCAAGAGTCTCTTGCACTTTGAAGAGATCAGCTACTGTAGGAGGATTTTCTCTGATTTCTTCGGGAGACCGGCTAAAGAGGGGATTGTCTCCAATGTGGGTTAGAGGAGGAGTGGTGTCACCAACGCCGATGTTGGAAGAAGGAGTAGTTTCTGGAGTACCACCATTGTTGCTAGTGCTAGAGTTGTTTTTATTAGGATTTGTAACTGAACCTGACCTAAGATCAAACATTTTGTGAAAATGTGAGATTGCAACTGAGAGATTAACCTCCCACTGTGGTCGCCAATCTGTAGATGCGGAAAAACGAGTCGCTGGTGTTTTAGGGAAGTGAAGAGACAAGCGTGTTGTCGAGACTCCTCAACCGAGTAGACTTCTTAACCTCACACAGATGCACTGCAGAGGGAGTGCTTCGATTCGAGAGATCAATATGTAGGACGCCGGCCTAAACCAAGTCAATGGCCGTTCCAGAGTCAATTCGGTCACAAAAAGGGAGATGGGTTGATCAGTAGGAGGGAAGCTGAGAATTATGTGGGATCAATGATGATCAAGGATTGTGGATGTGTTGAAGGTTTCTGCAACTTTTGGTGAACTGATGAGTTCAAATAAATTCTGAGAGATTGATGAATTCTTGAGATTAGTTACTCAAGAAATTCGACAATTATTGATAGCTAGTGATCATTCGTTGTTTTCAATCGTGGACTCGGAGACTTATTTAGATTTTCAGAGTCGTGAACACCTTGATCCTTGTAAGTGTGACGGTTTCTTGAGTGAAAGAGTGGGAAAGTGGGAGATCGTGGTGAAATCAATTCCAGATTGTGCGGAGATTTGGTTGATCATTCACCCACTACTTTGCTAACTCCTTCAACCGTTGACAAGACCTACTCACATTTCTCGTTGTGGATGAATCCACGTGTTGTAGGCCGCCAAAACAAAACCCTAATTGATATCCCCCAATTTGACGTGATTGATGTCTCACGAATCGTGAAGTCTGCATGACAGAGTGCATTAATTAGTCAGTTGTTGATTGATAAGACATTGAGTCTAGATTTTGTTGAATCGAGCATGAGTGATGAATGCTCATCGATTCATGGATCGAACATGTAGTTCTCTAAAATGATGTCAATATCGTAGATTTATGAATTACTGACCAGTATTTGAGCAAGAGCAAGTATTGCTCAATTCGGCGAATTACTAAATATTGAGGATTTGACGAGTAACTGAGCAAGTATTGCTCAATTCGATAAATTACTGATAAATTACTAAATATTGATAGCTGGATCAATATTCGAGCAACTGAGCAAGTATTGCTCAATTCGACAAATTGATAATTTTGACGTGCAACTGAGCAAGTATTGCTCAATTCGACAAAATACTAAACGTTGATAATTTGACATGCAACTGAGCAAGTATTGCTCAATTCGACAAATTACTAATATTACTAAATATTGATAGCTGGATCAATATTTGAGCAACTGAGCAAGTATTGCTCAATTCGACGAAATATTTATTGGTGACGTGACCCAATAAAATATACAAATATTGGTAGATTACAAAAAATTATATGATTAATTCGGATGTTAGTTGCTGAATTCATCATAAATTCATTAGTGTTTTAATCTTGCTCTGAATGATGATTCGTAGAACATTTAATCGAAACCCTAATTTCAGATCAATTATTTGTTATCTGATGAATCGCTGAAAATAGGTCATGAGTGATAAAGGGACCGACCACATGGGATATAGTGTCCATGTGGTGCCCAGTGCTCGAGTGAGCATGCACCAGGGTTCTCAGTTGGAGAGTTGGTGAAAGAACGATGATTAAATGTTGGATTCATCATTTATTGAAATATTGCTCGGTTCAACATTAGGTGATAAAACCTACGTATGAAAGATGAGAGATCGACCAAGAGGGCATGGGGACGGCTCTTGGTGATCACGGGACCAGCTGTTAGTGGTTTAAGCAATCCCCGGGTTGGTTGGAGAGAGTTTGGGCCTAATATGAGCAATTGAGCAAATTAGGTCAGAATTATGAAAACGTGTGGGGACGGCTTTGTGCAAGCCCTAGGGATGACTCTGGTAAGTCATGAAGGCATGCCCTTCTTGCCGTGGTGTCCGTGTCTCCGTACTGAGAGTTTCAGCATTTTCTGATGTGCGTTCGAGCAACATTGTGAATTTTCAGAAGAGTTTCATCTTGACTGAAATTCTTGATTTTTGTTGGAATGAGCATGTATGCTCAATTGATCAATATTTTGTAAATATTAAAATAAGAGTATTTTAACATTTAAAATTGCCGTGAGAGGCTAGCCGGTCATGTTACCATGTTGGCTTTTAGTTTTTCATGATTCGAGCAAAATTTGAGAAAACATGAAGGAATCATGAATTTTGCTCAAACCAAGGAGTTTCATGAATTGAGGAAAATAATAATTATAAAAGACTAGGGATTGCAAGGTGTGGGGTCGGCCACGGCTAGGGAATGGACGGATATGTTCCCCGGTCCCGCACGCCTTTCCCTAATTTTATATTATTATTTTTTCATGAAACCGTGATATTATGGAGAATCCATGAGTTTTCGTTGAAATAGAGAAGTTTCATGAATTTAGGGAATAACAATTATAAAAAGCTAGGGATTGTGAGATGTGGGACCAATCACAGCTTGGCCATGGACGGACGGCTAGGTTGCCCGGTCGCGCACACCTTTCCCTATTTTATAATGTTATTTTTCACGAATCCATGAAGTTATGGAGAATTCATGAGTTTTGCTCAAACAAGGAAAGTTGCTAAAATCAAGGAGTTTTCATGAGTTCATGAAAATAACAAAATAGGGAAAAATAATGGTAGAGGCATGGGACCGGCCACGGCTAGGGCACGTCCGGTGGGCCCGGCCCTTGGGCTCCTCTTATTATTTTATTATTATTTGTTGTTTTTCTCCTGTTTTCTTAGGATTCTTCATCTGTCCATATTTTTGAATGCTCGTTTGTGCATCCGGGTGCTCAGTCGTGCATCATTGTCGAGTACACTTGCACCATTTTTTTGGGGCTTACTCAGTGGTAGTCCAGATGCCCGGTTGTTGAGTATTTATTATTAGTTTATGAAATTCAGTGGAGAATAATTCATGAAACTGAATAATAAAATGAGTAGTTGTTTTATTATCAATTCATAGGATCAGCCGTATTCGACCATAAATTCGGAATAATAGAGTCGAATATTACCATTCCATGGGATCGTTGATTTGACCATAGAATCAGAGTAATTAAATATTACCATTTCATGAGACCAGTCGTGGATTCGATCATGAAATCGGAATAATGAGATGATACAATTGTTTATTGCCATTCCATGGGATCAGGAAATAGGAGCAATTGTTATTGCCATTCCATGGGATCAGGCCGTGGATTCGACCATGCAATATGAGCAATAGTTATTGCATTCCATGGGATCAAGCCGTGGATTTGACCATGGAATAGGAGCAATTGTTATTGCCATTCCATGGGATCAGGCCGTGGATTCGACCATGAAATAGGATTAATAGTTATTTCCATTCCATGGGATCAGGCCGTGGATTCGACCATGGAGTAGGAGCAATAATAGATCATTCTGGGAATTCAATGGTAAATGTCATGGCAGAATTAATCTATTACAAAAGGGATATTAGCCAGTTAAAGCGTCATACCCATTCCGAAGGTGCATAGTTTGAAGACAGTGAGTTTCCGAAGTCATAAAGACGTTGTTGCTCTCAATCTATGGAGAACCGCCTGGATCTATACACAGGCTCTCTATATAGTCAGGGAACAGTGAGTGTCACCGACGTCCTTAAGGCGTTGTTTCTCTCAATCTACGGAGAACCGCCCAATCATTCTTCTATGTAGAGGCGGGTCTCTCTCATGTAGTAAGGGAACAGTGAGCGTCACCGACGTCCTGAAGGCGTTGTTGCTCTCAATCTTACGGAGAACCGCCCAATTACGTTATTCTACATAGATTACATGATGAAATACGTGGCACTGGACGCTCATCTGGTAGAGGCCTTTCAGGAAACATATTCATCATGGATTCGTAAAATATGAATCGTCACATGCCTGAAGCCAACTCAGAAACATGCATTATCATGATTTTACGGTTTTGTCCTTTGTTGAAAATCCACCATCAACAATGACCAATTTTAAAATTGACATGCCTAGGATCAATTTTAAGATGCCTAAGACCGTAGGGTTGTGCTTTCATGCCCATGCCCAAGATTCAATTTGACATGCCTAGGATCAATTTTGAGATGCCCAAGACCGTAGGGTTGTGCTTTCATTCCCATGCCCAAGATTAAACTTGATATGCCCAGGTTTAAATTTCACATGCCTATGATCAATTTTGAGATGTCCAAGATCGTAATGTTGTGATTTCATGCCCATGCCCAATATTCAATTTGATATGCCTAGGATCAATTTTTAGATGCCCAAGACCGTAGTTTTGTGCTTTCATGCCGATGGCCAATATTTTATTCGATATGCCCAATTTTAAATTTGACATGCCTAGGATCAATTTTAAGATTCCCAAGACCATAGGGTTGTGCTTCCATGCCCATGCCCAAGATTAAACTTGATATTCCCAAGTTTAAATTTGACATGCCTAGGATCAATTTTGAGATGCCTTAGACCGTTGGGTTGTGCTTTCATGCCCATGCCAAAGATTAAACTTGATATGCCCAAGTTTAAATTTGACATGCATAGAATCAATTTAGAGATGCCCAAGACCGTAAGGTTGTGCTTTCATGCTCATTCCCAACATTCAATTTGATATGCCCAAGTTTGAATTTGACATGCTTAGGATCAATTATGAGATTCCCAAGACCATAGGGTTGTGCTTTCATGCCGGGGCCCAAGATTCAATTTGATATGCCCAAGTTTAAATTTGACATGCCTAGGATCTATTTTGAGAAGCCCAAGACTGTAGGGTTGTTCTTTCATGCCAATGCCCAACATTCAAAATTGATATGCCCAAGTTTAAATTTGACATTCCTAGGATCAATTTTGAGATGCCTAAGACCGTAGGGTTGTGCTTGTTGGAAAACGATTAATAAAAAAATAATTTTTTAAAGTTTTAATAAAAAATTATAATTTATTGTTTTATTTTGTGAATGAAACTTTTTAGTCCCACATCGTGGAGTTTCCAATTTTTAGTAGTTTTAAGAAACTATATAAAGCTTTTAGTCCCACATCGGGGAGTTTTTCTTCTTAAGTTGTATTTGTCAATTATATAAAGAAATTCACTGCTTTTGTAAAATCTATGGGAAAGGGGTTGCTCTATATTTTAGAGGGACCCCTAAGGTAAAATATTTTATAGCGGTTTTTAAGCATTCGCGATTTTCCTTAACGGTTTTTCGGAGTTGCCAAGCTCAAGTTGAGCATCTACTACATATGCTAGTAGTAGGTGTATTAGGGTGTTTTATCCTGGAGATATCCGTCCTGTAAGGGATATAGCATCACTCTTGAGTGTAGCCGGGCGCTAATGTCTTAAGGACAGCGTGTTGAACACGTGACTCACTCTATTTTCCAAAGTTTTGCCTTGTTGCTGTTGCGGAGATACGGGGAGCTTGTTCGTTTCGTCAAAGCAATCACTTCCATTATAAAGGAGCTAAGTATCAATAACTTTTGCTTATTTGATTTTTCTTTGTTTTTGATTATTGCACCCAACAATCTTAAGACATTAGTATTTGTAATAATCGAAAATGATTGATTGGTTTGTGAATCATGGATGTTAATTGTGGAGTGAAAAACAAAAACGAATTTCTGGTCAGCTGTAGAGTTTCAATTTTATCTTTTAATATAGAAGGAATTTCGATGAACCCTTTTGACAAAACGTAGTATACATCTTGATAGTTACCCGCGTAAAATTTCAGAATTTTTGGAGTTGTACAAGTATTTGTTTGATATTTTAAAAAACAGAAAAACGTTTCTGAAAAATTCTGACGAGCAGAAAATTGTTGTTAACTAAATTAATTTTTGTGGGGGTAACCATGATTTTTTTGAAACGCTGATTCAAACGAAGTTTGTATATATAGATGTTATCTTCAAAACTCATATTTTACTTTCTGATTTGGACTTGTGATTTGTTAATAAAGGTGTCATCTCCGAGGGACATGGCTAATAGCCGCATGTGGTTGGAAACAAATCTTCCAAAGATGGCAAAGGTGAGAACATCGAACGCAACTCTAAGCATGGTCTTCATGATAAAGGTATATTTCGTAAACCTGAATCCAGAATTACTTTAGTTAAGGGTGAGTGTTATGTTTGTAAAATTCCTGGCCACGCGGCAGTAAATTGTAGACAACATAAAAACCTTAATAAGTAGAAAGTTAATGCTAATTTAGTTGAAACAAACTAGAACGAGTTTGGTGGCATGATGTCGGAAGTTATTTTAATAACCAATGTGAGAGACCAGTAGGTGGACTCTGGAGCCACCAAGAATGTTTGTTGAAACAGAGACCTGTTCACCTCCTATCATAGGATAGGGGATGTCGAGAAACTCTTATTGAGTAACTCATATGCAATAGAGGTTGCATAAAAGGAAAAGGTCGAGCAGAAGCTCATATCTGTAATATTCTCACATTGAATGAAGTTTTCATGTTCCGAGCATATGCGAAAATCTTGTATCTTGTTCTGTTGTAGATGGAAAAATATTTAAGATCTTAATTGAATCTGGAAAACTTGTTGTAACTAGGCAGTGATTTTTTAAGCAAGAGTTATAGGACTTTGGGTCTATATAAGCTTAACGGAAAAACTGATGATGTGAACGTATTGATTCTTGTGATATCTTTGTGTGATTGATTGTTTTACGTGGTAGACTTGGAACCGTAAACTTATAAGTCAATGCTTAACTGGCTAGCATAGGCTTCGTACCCAAATTTAGTTTGGATTTTGAACACAAAAGTGAAATCTGTGAAGAATCAAAATATGCTATAAAATCTTTTAGCACAAATGTTCAGAGTAATTCTAAGCCTTTAAATTAATTCAGTTAGGCCTAGTTGACATGAGTTCAACCCAAAACCACTGTGGTAAAAGATGGTTATAACTTCCGTAGATGATTGTACGAGGTACTATCTTGTATACTTGCTTAGGATAAGGATGACGCCTTAGAAGCCTTAAGATGTATAAACTTGAAGTTGGAAACCAATTAGAAGCCTTGAACATAACAACCGTATCCTTAAGGAGATGATAATTTCCATGTTGATTAGTTCAGGATTACCTGCGGCCTTGTGGGGGGAGGCAGTCCTCTTAACTAGTATATCCTGAATAAAGTACCCTTTTAAGAATCAGATGAAACTCCATATGGTTTATGGAACGGTAGATGACCTTCTTATGAATGTGTCAAGTGTGGGGGGCGTTTGACTAAGATTGTAATTCCTCTTCCTAAAAGAACTAGATGAAACCAAAAATGTTGATTGTGTTTTCGTATAGGGTATATTGAGTATACTTCTACAAAAGATTTTTGGTTGTGTGTTCTGATTTTTTTCTGACATTGGTGTGAATATTATTACGGAATCTAGGGATGCTGAGTTCTTTGAACATGTTATTCTAAACCTATACCTCATTAGAGATGTGTTGTTGATCCCCTAGATTTATTTTCAAATAGTCAGAACTTATTTTAAAGGAAGTGAAGTTGATGTTGAGCCTAAGAGAAGTAAAATAATTATACTTGAGACTTCTTATGAAACCGACTTCATAACATGCCTAGCTTAGTCCGAGCCACAGACTTGTAAAGAGCCTTGATATCTACTGAAACCCCATTCTGGTAAGAATCTTCATTTAGTGAAATGGACTCAGTCCGTTGGAACCAGACTTGGGAGCTTGCTAGTTTACCTCCAGGTTGTAAGACCATGGGATGTAAATGAGTCTTTAAGAGGAAACGATAGGTAGATGAAACTGTGGAAAAATATTAAGCTAAGCTGGTAGCTAAAGGCTATAAACTAAAAGAAGGTGTAGATTTCCTTGATTCTAATTCAATTGTGACGGAAATTACTTCCGTTGAGATATAATTGTTATTGCTGCCATAAAGAACGTAGAGATACATCAGATGGATGTTAAGACAGCTTTTTCTAAAACCGTGAATTAGGTAAAGAAATTTACATAGATCAACCTGAAGACTTTGTAGTGAAAGGTTGTGACAAAGTTTGTATTTGAAAATCTTTGTATGTTTTTCAAATAAGCACGTAAACAGTGACATGGAAAATTTAATCATGTGATAATGGATAGTGGATTTAAATTAATGAATCTGACAAGTATGTTTACAAGTAACTTGTTAAGGATGTCTGTGTAATTGTATGCTTGTATGTTGATGATATGCTTGATACAAACATAGATGTGATCAATTCCACTAAAAACATGCACTGATGAAACATTGACTTGAAAGACTTGGGCCCTTTTGATGTAATCTTAGGATGAGGATTAGAAGATAATCAAACATTTATAATTCTTAGTCGTTCTCATTATGTTGAGTTGTGCTTAAGAGATACAATCAGTCTAATTGTAAACCTGCTTGTACTTCGTACGATTATTCTTGTAGTCTCAAGAAAAATAAGGTGAGAACATCGAACGCAACTATAAGCATGGTCTTCATGATAAAGGTATATTTCGTAAACCTGAATCCAGAATTACTT
The DNA here is from genome assembly GCF_003573695.1 of Papaver somniferum. Taxonomy (NCBI): domain Eukaryota; kingdom Viridiplantae; phylum Streptophyta; class Magnoliopsida; order Ranunculales; family Papaveraceae; genus Papaver; species Papaver somniferum. Next base: position 5,419,938 of record NW_020645971.1, on the reverse strand, counting down.
TAGTTAAGGGTGAGTGTTATGTTTGTAAAATTCCTGGCCACGCGGCAGTAAATTTTAGACAACATAAAAACCTTAATAAGTAGAAATTTAATGCTAATTTAGTTAAAACAAACTAGAACGAGTTTGGTGGCGTGATGTCGGAAGTTATTTTAATAACCAATGTGAGAGACCAGTAGGTGGACTCTGGAGCCACCAAGAATGTTTGTTGAAATTTGACATGCCTAGGATCAATTTTTATATGCCCAAGACCGTAGGGTTGTTCTTTCATGCCGATGCCCAAAATTCAATTTGATATGGCAAAGTTTAAATTTGACATGCCTAGGATCAATTTTGAGATGCCCAATACCGTAGGCTTGTACTTCCATGCCCATGGCCATGATTAAAGTTGACATGCCTAGGATCAATTTTGAGATGACTAAGACCATAGGGTTGTGCTTTCATTCCCATGCCCAAGATTACATGATATCCCCAAGTTTAAATTTGACATGCCTAGGATCAATTTTGAGATGCCCAAGACCGTAGGGTTGTGGTTTCATGCCCATGCCCAATATTCAATTTGATATGCCCAAGTTCAAATTTGACATGCCTAGGATCAATTTTGAGATTCCCAAGACCATAGTGTTGTGCTTTCATGCCCATGCCCAAGTTTAAATTTGACATGCTTAGGATCAATTTTGAGATGCCCAAGACCGTAGGCTTGTGCTTTCATGCCTATGCCCAACATTCAACTTGATATGCCCAAGTTCAAATTTAACATGCCTAGGATCAATTTTGATATGCCCAAGACCGTAGGGTTGTGGTTTTATACCGACACCCAACATTCAGTTTGATATTCCCAAGTTTAAATATGACATGCCTAGGATCTATTTTGAAATGCCCAGGACCATATGGATTTTCTTTCATGCCCATCCCCAAGATTAGATATGCCCAAGTTTGAGTTTGACATGCCTAGGATCCATTTGGACATGCCCAAGACCATAGGATTGTACTTTCATGCCCTTTCCCATGATTAAATTTGATATGCCCAAGTTTAAATTTGACATGCTTAGGATCAATTTTGAGATTCCTAAGACCGTAAGCTTATTCTTTCATTCCCATGCCCAAGATTCAGTTTGACATGCCCAAATTCAAATTTGAATTGCCTAGGATAAATTTTGAGATGCCCAAGACCGTAGAATTGTGATTTTACGCCCATGCCCAAGATTAATTTTGATATGGCCAAATTTAAATTTGAAATGCCTAGGATCAATTTTGAGATGTCTAAGACAGTAGGGTTGTGCTTTCATGCCCATGCCTAATATTCAATTTAATATGCCGAAGTTCAAATTTGACATGCCTAGGATCAATTTTGAGATCCCCAAGACCGTAGTTGTGCTTTCATGGCCATGCCCAAGTTTAAATTTGACATGCCTAGGATTAATTTTGAGATGCCCAAGACCGTAGGATTGTATTTTCATGCCCATGCCCATGATTAAATTTGACATGCCCAAGTTTAAATTTGACATGCCTAGGATCAATTTTAAGATTTTTAAGACCAGAGGTTTTTTCTTTCATGCTCATTCCCAAAATTATATTTGACATTTCCAAGTTTAAATTTGACATGCCTAGGTTCAATTTTGACATGCCCAAGACCGTAGGGTTGTGCTTTCATGCCCATGCCCAACATTCAATTTGATATTCCCAATTTTAAATTTGACATGCCTAGCTAGGTCAATTTTAAGAATCCCAATACCGTAGGCTTGTACTTTCATGACCATGCCCATGATTAAATTTGACATGCCCAAGTTTATTGACATGACTAGGATCAATTTTGAGATTCCCAAGACCATAGGGTTGTGATTTCATGCCCATGCCCAAGATTAAACATGATATGCCTAAGTTTAAATTTGACATGCCTAGGATCAATTTTGAGATTCCCAAGACCGTAGTGTTGTGCTTTCATGGCCATGCCCAAGTTTTAAATTTGACATGCCTAGGATCAATTTTGAGATACCCAAGACCCTAGGCTTGTGCTTTCATGCCTATGCCCAACATTCAATTTCATATGCCCAATTTTAAATTTTACATGCTTAGGATCAATTTTGAGATGCCCAAGACCGTAGGGTTGTGCTTTCATGTCCATGACCAACATTCAATTTGATATGCCCAAGTTTAAATTTGACATGTCTAAGATCAATTTTTAGAATCCCAATACCGTAGGATTGTATTTTCATGCCCTTGACCATGATTAAATTTGACATGCCCAAGTTTAAATTTGACATGCCCAGGATCAATTTTGAGATTTCTAAGACCGTAGGGTTGTGCTTTCATGCCCATGCCCAATATTCAATTTGATATGCCCAAGTTCAAATTTGACATGCCTAGGATCAATTTTGAGATGCCCAAGACCGGTGTTGTGCTTTCATGGCCATTCCCAAGATTTTATTTGACATGCCCAAGTTTAAATTTGACATGCCTAGGATCAGTTTTAAGATGCCCAAGACCGTAGGCTTGTGCTTTCATGCCTTTCCCCAACATTCAATTTGATATGCCCAAGTTTAAATTTGACATGCTTAGGATAAATTTTGATATGCCCAAGACCGTAGGGTTGTGCTTTCATGTCCATGACCAACATTCAATTTGATATGCCCAAGTTTAAATTTGACATGCCTAGGATCAATTTTTAGAATCCCAATACCGTAGGATTGTATTTTCATGCCCATGCCCATGATTAAATTTGACATGCCCAAGTTTAAATTTGACATGCCTAGGATCAATTTTGAGATTTCTAAGACCGTAGGGTTGTGCTTTCATGCCCATGCCCAATATTCAATTTGATATGCCCAAGTTCAAATTTGACATGCCTAGGATCAATTTTGAGATTCCCAAGACCGGTGTTGTGCTTTCATGGCCATGCCCAAGATTTTATTTGACATGCCCAAGTTTAAATTTGACATGCCTAGGATCAATTTATAGATGCCAAAGACCGTAGGGTTATGTTTTCATGCCGATGCCCAACATTCAATTTGATATGCCCAAGCTAAATTTGACATGCCTAGGATCAATTTTGAGATGCCCAATATCGTAGGCTTGTACTTCCATGCCCATTCCCAGGATTAAATTTGACATGCCCAAGTTTAAATTTGACATGCTTAGGATCAATTTTGAGATTCCCAAGACCGTGGGATTGTGCTTTCATGCCCATGCCCAACATTCAATTTGATATTCCCAAGTTTAAATTTGACATGCCTAGCTAGGTCAATTTTAAGATTCCTAATACAGTAGGCTTGTACTTTCATGACCATGCCCATGATTAAATTTGACATGCCCAAGTTTAAATTTGACATCCCTAGGATCAATTTTGATATTTCTAATACTGTAGGTTTGTTCTTTCATGCTCATGCCCAAAATTCAATTTGACATGCCCAAGTTTAAATTTGACATGCCTACGATCAATTTTGACATTCCCAAGACCGTAGGGTTGTGCTTTCATGCCCATTCCCATGCCCAATATTCAATTTGATATGCCCAAGTTCAAATTTGACATGCCTAGGATCAATTTTGAGATTCCCAAGACCGTAATGTTGTGCTTTCATGTCCATGCCCAAGTTTTAAATTTGACATGCCTAGGATCAATTTTGAGATGCCCAAGACCTTAGGCTTGTGCTTTCATGCCTATGCCCAACATTAAATTTGATATGCCAAAGTTTAAATTTGGCATGCCTAGGATCAATTTTGAGATGCCCAAGACCGTAGGGTTGTGCTTTCATGCCCATGCCCATGCCCAACATTCAATTTGATATGCCCAAGTTTAAATTTGACATGCCTAGGATGAATTTTGAGATGCCCAAGACCGTAGGGTTGTGCTTTCGTGTCGATGCCCAACATTCAATTTGATATGGTAAAGTTTAAATTTGACATGCCTAGGATCAATTTTGGGATGCCCAATACCGTAGGCTGGTACTTCCGTGCCCATGCCCATGATTAAATTTGACATGCCTTGGATCAATTTTGAGATTTCTAAGACCATAGGGTTGTGCTTTCATGCCCATGCCCAAGATTAAACATGATATGCCCAAGTTTAACTTTGACATGCCTAGGATCAATTTTGAGATGCTCAAGGCCGTAGGGTTGTGCTTTGATGCCCATGCCCAATATTCAATTTGATATGCCCAAGTTCAAATTTGACACTCCTAAGATCAATTTTGAGATGCCCAAGACCGTAGTGTTGTGTTTTCATATCCATGCCCAAGATTTTATTTGACATGCCCAAGTTTAAATTTGGCATGCCTATGATCAATTTTGAGATTTTTTTTTTGAGATATTGGAGGCCATGCGTGTGACGTTAGAGGTCATGGGTTCGAAACTTCATGATAAATTTTGAGATGCCCAATACCATAGGCTTATTGTTTCATTCCCATGGCCAATATTCAATTTGATATGCCCAGGTTCAAATTAGACATGCCTCGGATTAATTTTGAGATGCTCAAGACCGTAGTGTTGTGCTTTCATACTCATGCCCAAGATTTTATTTGACATACCCAAGTTTAAATTTGACATGCCTAGGATTAATTTTGAAGTTCCCAAGACCATAGGGTTGTGCTTTCATGACCATGCCCAAGATTAAACTTGATATGTCCAAGTTTGAATTTGACATGCCTAGGATCAATTTTGAGATGCCCAAGACCGTGGGGTTGTGCATTCATTCCCAAGTCCAATATTCAATTTGTTATGTCCAAGTTTAAATTTGACAATGCTAGGACCAATTTTGAGATGCCCAAGACCGTGGGGTTGTGCTTTCATGCCCATGCCCAACATTCAATTTGATATGCCCAAGTTTAAATATGACATGCCTAGGATCAATTTTGAGATGCCCAAGACCATAGTGTTGTGCTTTCATGCCCATGCCCAAGTTTAAATTTGACATGCTTAGGATCAATTTTGAGATGCCCAAGACCGTAGGCTTGTGCTTTCATGCCTATGCCCAACATTCAACTTGATATGCCCAAGTTCAAATTTAACATGCCTAGGATCAATTTTGAGATGCCCAAGACCGTAGGGTTGTGGTTTTATACCGACACCCAACATTCAGTTTGATATTCCCAAGTTTAAATATGACATGCCTAGGATCTATTTTGAAATGCCCAGGACCATAGGGATTTTCTTTCATGCCCATCCCCAAGATTAGATATGCCCAAGTTTGAGTTTGACATGCCTAGGATCCATTTGGACATGCCCAAGACCATAGGATTGTACTTTCATGCCCTTGCCCATGATTAAATTTGATATGCCCAAGTTTAAATTTGACATGCTTAGGATCAATTTTGAGATTCCTAAGACCGTAAGCTTATTCTTTCATGCCCATGCCCAAGATTCAGTTTGACATGCCCAAATTCAAATTTGACTTGCCTAGGATCAATTTTGAGATGCCCAAGACCGTAGAATTGTGATTTTACGCCCATGCCCAAGATTAATTTTGATATGGCCAAATTTAAATTTGAAATGCCTAGGATCAATTTTGAGATGTCTAAGACAGTAGGGTTGTGCTTTCATGCCCATGCCTAATATTCAATTTAATATGACCAAGTTCAAATTTGACATGCCTAGGATCAATTTTGAGATCCCCAAGACCGTAGTTGTGCTTTCATGGCCATGCCCAAGTTTAAATTTGACATGCCTAGGATTAATTTTGAGATGCCCAAGACCGTAGGATTGTATTTTCATGCCCATGCCCATGATTAAATTTGACATGCCCAAGTTTAAATTTGACATGCCTAGGATCAATTTTAAGATTTTTAAGACCGGAGGTTTTTTCTTTCATGCTCATTCCCAAAATTAAATTTGACATTTCCAAGTTTAAATTTGACATGCCTAGGTTCAATTTTGACATGCCCAAGACCGTAGGGTTGTGCTTTCATGCCCATGCCCAATATTCAATTTGATATTCCCAAGTTTAAATTTGACATGCCTAGCTAGGTCAATTTTAAGAATCCTAATACAGTAGGCTTGTACTTTCATGACCATGCCCATGATTAAATTTGACATGCCCAAGTTTAAATTTGACATCCCTAGGATCAATTTTGATATTTCTAATACTGTAGGTTTGTACTTTCATGACCATGCCCATGATTAAATTTGACATGCCCAAGTTTATTGACATGCCTAGGATCAATTTTGAGATTCCCAAGACCATAGGGTTGTGATTTCATGCCCATGCCCAAGATTAAACATGATATGCCTAAGTTTAAATTTGACATGTCTAGGATCAATTTTGAGATGCCCAAGGCCGTAGGGTTGTGCTTTGATGCCCATGCCCAATATTCAATTTGATATGCCCAAGTTCAAATTTGACATGCCTAGGATCAATTTTGAGATGCCCAAGACCGTAGTGTTGTGCTTTCATGGCCATGCCCAAGTTTTAAATTTGACATGCCTAGGATCAATTTTGAGATGCCCAAGACCGTAGGCTTGTGCTTTCATGCCTATGCCCAACATTCAATTTGATATGCCCAAGTTTAAATTTTACATGCTTAGGATCAATTTTGAGATGCCCAAGACCGTAGGGTTGTGCTTTCATGTCCATGACCAACATTCAATTTGATATGCCCAAGTTTAAATTTGACATGCCTAGGATCAATTTTTAGAATCCCAATACCGTAGGATTGTATTTTCATGCCCATTCCCATGATTAAATTTGACATGCCCAAGTTTAAATTTGACATGCCTAGGATCAATTTTGAGATTTCTAAGACCGTAGGGTTGTGCTTTCATGCCCATGCCCAATATTCAATTTGATATGCCCAAGTTCAAATTTGACATGCCTAGGATCAATTTTGAGATTCCCAAGACCGGTGTTGTGCTTTCATGGCCATGCCCAAGATTTTATTTGACATGCCCAAGTTTAAATTTGACATGCCTAGGATCAATTTATAGATGCCAAAGACCGTAGGGTTATGTTTTCATGCCGATGCCCAACATTCAATTTGATATGCCCAAGCTAAATTTGACATGCCTAGGATCAATTTTGAGATGCCCAATATCGTAGGCTTGTACTTCCATGCCCATTCCCAGGATTAAATTTGACATGCCCAAGTTTAAATTTGACATGCTTAGGATCAATTTTGAGATTCCCAAGACCGTGGGATTGTGCTTTCATGCCCATGCCCAACATTCAATTTGATATTCCCAAGTTTAAATTTGACATGCCTAGCTAGGTCAATTTTAAGATTCCTAATACAGTAGGCTTGTACTTTCATGACCATGCCCATGATTAAATTTGACATGCCCAAGTTTAAATTTGACATCCCTAGGATCAATTTTGATATTTCTAATACTGTAGGTTTGTTCTTTCATGCTCATGCCCAAAATTCAATTTGACATGCCCAAGTTTAAATTTGACATGCCTACGATCAATTTTGACATTCCCAAGACCGTAGGGTTGTGCTTTCATGCCCATTCCCATGCCCAATATTCAATTTGATATGCCCAAGTTCAAATTTGACATGCCTAGGATCAATTTTGAGATTCCCAAGACCGTAATGTTGTGCTTTCATGTCCATGCCCAAGTTTTAAATTTGACATGCCTAGGATCAATTTTGAGATGCCCAAGACCTTAGGCTTGTGCTTTCATGCCTATGCCCAACATTAAATTTGATATGCCAAAGTTTAAATTTGGCATGCCTAGGATCAATTTTGAGATGCCCAAGACCGTAGGGTTGTGCTTTCATGCCCATGCCCATGCCCAACATTCAATTTGATATGCCCAAGTTTAAATTTGACATGCCTAGGATGAATTTTGAGATGCCCAAGACCGTAGGGTTGTGCTTTCGTGTCGATGCCCAACATTCAATTTGATATGGTAAAGTTTAAATTTGACATGCCTAGGATCAATTTTGGGATGCCCAATACCGTAGGCTGGTACTTCCGTGCCCATGCCCATGATTAAATTTGACATGCCTTGGATCAATTTTGAGATTTCTAAGACCATAGGGTTGTGCTTTCATGCCCATGCCCAAGATTAAACATGATATGCCCAAGTTTAACTTTGACATGCCTAGGATCAATTTTGAGATGCCCAAGGCCGTAGGGTTGTGGTTTGACGCCCATGCCCAATATTCAATTTTATATTCCCAAGTTCAAATATGACACGCCTAAGATCAATTTTGAGATGCCCAAGACCGTAGTGTTGTGTTTTCATATCCATGCCCAAGATTTTATTTGACATGCCCAAGTTTAAATTTGGCATGCCTAGGATTAATTTTGAAGTTCCCAAGACCATAGGGTTGTGCTTTCATGACCATGCCCAAGATTAAACTTGATATGTCCAAGTTTGAATTTGACATGCCTAGGATCAATTTTGAGATGCCCAATACCGCGGGGTTGTGCATTCATGCCCAAGTCCAATATTCAATTTGTTATGTCCAAGTTTAAATTTGACAATGCTAGGACCAATTTTGAGATGCCCAAGACCGTGGGGTTGTGCTTTCATGCCCATGCCCAACATTCAATTTGATATGCCCAAGTTTAAATATGACATGCCTAGGATCAATTTTGAGATGCCCAAGACCATAGTGTTGTGCTTTCATGCCCATGCCCAAGTTTAAATTTGACATGCTTAGGATCAATTTTGAGATGCCCAAGACCGTAGGCTTGTGCTTTCATGCCTATGCCCAACATTCAACTTGATATGCCCAAGTTCAAATTTAACATGCCTAGGATCAATTTTGAGATGCCCAAGACCGTAGGGTTGTGGTTTTATACCGACACCCAACATTCAGTTTGATATTCCCAAGTTTAAATATGACATGCCTAGGATCTATTTTGAAATGCCCAGGACCATAGGGATTTTCTTTCATGCCCATCCCCAAGATTAGATATGCCCAAGTTTGAGTTTGACATGCCTAGGATCCATTTGGACATGCCCAAGACCATAGGATTGTACTTTCATGCCCTTGCCCATGATTAAATTTGATATGCCCAAGTTTAAATTTGACATGCTTAGGATCAATTTTGAGATTCCTAAGACCGTAAGCTTATTCTTTCATGCCCATGCCCAAGATTCAGTTTGACATGCCCAAATTCAAATTTGACTTGCCTAGGATCAATTTTGAGATGCCCAAGACCGTAGAATTGTGATTTTACGCCCATGCCCAAGATTAATTTTGATATGGCCAAATTTAAATTTGAAATGCCTAGGATCAATTTTGAGATGTCTAAGACAGTAGGGTTGTGCTTTCATGCCCATGCCTAATATTCAATTTAATATGACCAAGTTCAAATTTGACATGCCTAGGATCAATTTTGAGATCCCCAAGACCGTAGTTGTGCTTTCATGGCCATGCCCAAGTTTAAATTTGACATGCCTAGGATTAATTTTGAGATGCCCAAGACCGTAGGATTGTATTTTCATGCCCATGCCCATGATTAAATTTGACATGCCCAAGTTTAAATTTGACATGCCTAGGATCAATTTTAAGATTTTTAAGACCGGAGGTTTTTTCTTTCATGCTCATTCCCAAAATTAAATTTGACATTTCCAAGTTTAAATTTGACATGCCTAGGTTCAATTTTGACATGCCCAAGACCGTAGGGTTGTGCTTTCATGCCCATGCCCAATATTCAATTTGATATTCCCAAGTTTAAATTTGACATGCCTAGCTAGGTCAATTTTAAGAATCCTAATACAGTAGGCTTGTACTTTCATGACCATGCCCATGATTAAATTTGACATGCCCAAGTTTAAATTTGACATCCCTAGGATCAATTTTGATATTTCTAATACTGTAGGTTTGTACTTTCATGACCATGCCCATGATTAAATTTGACATGCCCAAGTTTATTGACATGCCTAGGATCAATTTTGAGATTCCCAAGACCATAGGGTTGTGATTTCATGCCCATGCCCAAGATTAAACATGATATGCCTAAGTTTAAATTTGACATGTCTAGGATCAATTTTGAGATGCCCAAGGCCGTAGGGTTGTGCTTTGATGCCCATGCCCAATATTCAATTTGATATGCCCAAGTTCAAATTTGACATGCCTAGGATCAATTTTGAGATGCCCAAGACCGTAGTGTTGTGCTTTCATGGCCATGCCCAAGTTTTAAATTTGACATGCCTAGGATCAATTTTGAGATGCCCAAGACCGTAGGCTTGTGCTTTCATGCCTATGCCCAACATTCAATTTGATATGCCCAAGTTTAAATTTTACATGCTTAGGATCAATTTTGAGATGCCCAAGACCGTAGGGTTGTGCTTTCATGTCCATGACCAACATTCAATTTGATATGCCCAAGTTTAAATTTGACATGCCTAGGATCAATTTTTAGAATCCCAATACCGTAGGATTGTATTTTCATGCCCATTCCCATGATTAAATTTGACATGCCCAAGTTTAAATTTGACATGCCTAGGATCAATTTTGAGATTTCTAAGACCGTAGGGTTGTGCTTTCATGCCCATGCCCAATATTCAATTTGATATGCCCAAGTTCAAATTTGACATGCCTAGGATCAATTTTGAGATGCCCAAGACCGGTGTTGTGCTTTCATGGCCATTCCCAAGATTTTATTTGACATGCCCAAGTTTAAATTTGACATGCCTAGGATCAATTTTAAGATGCCCAAGACCGTAGGCTTGTGCTTTCATGCCTTTGCCCAACATTCAATTTGATATGCCCAAGTTTAAATTTGACATGCTTAGGATAAATTTTGATATGCCCAAAACCGTAGGGTTGTGCTTTCATGTCCATGACCAACATTCAATTTGATATGCCCAAGTTTAAATTTGACATGCCTAGGATCAATTTTTAGAATCCCAATACCGTAGGATTGTATTTTCATGCCCATGCCCATGATTAAATTTGACATGCCCAAGTTTAAATTTGACATGCCTAGGATCAATTTTGAGATTTCTAAGACCGTAGGGTTGTGCTTTCATGCCCATGCCCAATATTCAATTTGATATGCCCAAGTTCAAATTTGACATGCCTAGGATCAATTTTGAGATTCCCAAGACCGGTGTTGTGCTTTCATGGCCATGCCCAAGATTTTATTTGACATGCCCAAGTTTAAATTTGACATGCCTAGGATCAATTTATAGATGCCAAAGACCGTAGGGTTATGTTTTCATGCCGATGCCCAACATTCAATTTGATATGCCCAAGCTAAATTTGACATGCCTAGGATCAATTTTGAGATGCCCAATATCGTAGGCTTGTACTTCCATGCCCATTCCCAGGATTAAATTTGACATGCCCAAGTTTAAATTTGACATGCTTAGGATCAATTTTGAGATTCCCAAGACCGTGGGATTGTGCTTTCATGCCCATGCCCAACATTCAATTTGATATTCCCAAGTTTAAATTTGACATGCCTAGCTAGGTCAATTTTAAGATTCCTAATACAGTAGGCTTGTACTTTCATGACCATGCCCATGATTAAATTTGACATGCCCAAGTTTAAATTTGACATCCCTAGGATCAATTTTGATATTTCTAATACTGTAGGTTTGTTCTTTCATGCTCATGCCCAAAATTCAATTTGACATGCCCAAGTTTAAATTTGACATGCCTACGATCAATTTTGACATTCCCAAGACCGTAGGGTTGTGCTTTCATGCCCATTCCCATGCCCAATATTCAATTTGATATGCCCAAGTTCAAATTTGACATGCCTAGGATCAATTTTGAGATTCCCAAGACCGTAATGTTGTGCTTTCATGTCCATGCCCAAGTTTTAAATTTGACATGCCTAGGATCAATTTTGAGATGCCCAAGACCTTAGGCTTGTGCTTTCATGCCTATGCCCAACATTAAATTTGATATGCCAAAGTTTAAATTTGGCATGCCTAGGATCAATTTTGAGATGCCCAAGACCGTAGGGTTGTGCTTTCATGCCCATGCCCATGCCCAACATTCAATTTGATATGCCCAAGTTTAAATTTGACATGCCTAGGATGAATTTTGAGATGCCCAAGACCGTAGGGTTGTGCTTTCGTGTCGATGCCCAACATTCAATTTGATATGGTAAAGTTTAAATTTGACATGCCTAGGATCAATTTTGGGATGCCCAATACCGTAGGCTGGTACTTCCGTGCCCATGCCCATGATTAAATTTGACATGCCTTGGATCAATTTTGAGATTTCTAAGACCATAGGGTTGTGCTTTCATGCCCATGCCCAAGATTAAACATGATATGCCCAAGTTTAACTTTGACATGCCTAGGATCAATTTTGAGATGCCCAAGGCCGTAGGGTTGTGGTTTGACGCCCATGCCCAATATTCAATTTTATATTCCCAAGTTCAAATATGACACGCCTAAGATCAATTTTGAGATGCCCAAGACCGTAGTGTTGTGTTTTCATATCCATGCCCAAGATTTTATTTGACATGCCCAAGTTTAAATTTGGCATGCCTAGGATTAATTTTGAAGTTCCCAAGACCATAGGGTTGTGCTTTCATGACCATGCCCAAGATTAAACTTGATATGTCCAAGTTTGAATTTGACATGCCTAGGATCAATTTTGAGATGCCCAATACCGCGGGGTTGTGCATTCATGCCCAAGTCCAATATTCAATTTGTTATGTCCAAGTTTAAATTTGACAATGCTAGGACCAATTTTGAGATGCCCAAGACCGTGGGGTTGTGCTTTCATGCCCATGCCCAACATTCAATTTGATATGCCCAAGTTTAAATATGACATGCCTAGGATCAATTTTGAGATGCCCAAGACCGTAGTGTTGTGCTTTCATGCCCATGCCCAAGATTTGATTTGACATGCCCAAGTTTAAATTTGACATGCCTAGGATTAATTTTGAAATTCCCAAGACCATAGGGTTGTGCTTTTATGACCGTGCCCAAGATTAAACTTGATATGCCCAAGTTTGAATTTAACATACCTAGGATTAATTTTGAGATGCCCAAAACCACAGGGTTGTGCTTTCATGCCCACGCCCAATATTCAATTTGACATGCCCCAGTGTAAATTTGACATGGCTAGGATCAATTTTGAGATTCCCAAGACCGTGGGATTGTCCTTTCATGCTCACGCCCAATATTCTTTTTGACATGCCCAAGTTCAAAGTTGACATGCCTAGGATCAATTTTGACATGACCAAGACCGTAGGTTGTGCTTTCATGCCCATGCGCATGCCCAATATTCAATTTGATATGCCCAAGGTCAAATTTGACATGCCTAGGATCAATTTTGAGATGCCCAAGACCGTAGTGTTGTGCTTTCATGGCCATGCCCAAGTTTTAAATTTGACATGCCTAGGATCAATTTTGAGATGTCCAAGACCGTAGTATTGTGCTTTCATGCCTATGCCCAACATTCAATTTGATATCCCCAAGTTTAAATTTGACATGCCTAGGATCAATTTTGAGATGCCCAAGACCGTAGGCTTGTGCTTTCATTTCCATGCCCAACATTCAATTTGACATGCCAAGTTTAAATTTGACATGCCTAGGATTAATTTTGAGATTCCCAAGACTGTAGGCTTGTGCTTTCATGCCTATGCCCAACATTCAATTTTATATGCCCAAGTTTAAATTTGACATGCCTAGGATCAATTTAGAGATGCCAAAGACCGTAGGGTTGTGCTTTCATGTCCATTCCCAACATTCAATTTGATATGCCCAATTTTAAATTTGACATGCCTAGGATCAATTTTGAGATTCCCAATACCGTAGGATTGTATTTTCATTCCCATGCCCATGATTAAATTTGACATGCCCAAGTTTAAATTTGACATGCCTAGGATCGATTTTGAGATTTCTAAGACCGGAGGTTTGTTCTTTCATGCTCATGCCCAAAATTCAATTTGACATGCCCAAGTTTAAATTTGACATGCCTAGGATCAATTTTGACATGCCCAAGACCGTAGGGTTGTGCTTTCATGCCCATGCCCAACATTCAATTTTATATGCCCAAGTTTAAATTTTACATGCCTAGCTAGGTCAATTTTAAGATTCCCAATATCGTAGGCTTGTACTTTCATGACCATTCCCATGATTAAATTTGACATTCCCAAATTTATTGACATGCCTAGGATCAATTTTGAGATTCCCAAGACCATAGGGTTGTGCTTTCATGCCGATGCCCAACATTCAATTTGATATTCCCAAGTTTAAATTTGACATGCCTAGGATCAATTTTGAGATGCCCAATACTGTAGGCTTGTACTTCCATACCCATTCCCAGGATAAATTTGACATGCCCAAGTTTAAATTTGACATGCCTAGGATCAATTTTGAGATGCCCAAGCCCGTAGGTTGTGCTTTGATGCCCATGCCCAATATTCAATTTGATATGCCCAAGTTCAAATTTGACATGCCTATGACCAATTTTGAGATGCCCAAGACCGTAGTGTTGTGATTTCATTGCCATGCCCAAGTTTTAAATTTGACATGCCTAGGATCAATTTTGAGATGCCCAAGACCGTGGGCTTGTGCTTTCATGCCTATGCCCAACATTCAATTTGATATGCCCAAGTTAAATTTGACATGCCTAGGATCAATTTTGAGATGCCCAAGACCGTAGGTTTGTGCTTTCATGTCCATGCCCAACATTCAATTTGATATGCCCAAGTTTAAATTTGACATGCCTAGGATCAGTTTTGAGATTCTCAATACCGTAGGATTGTATTTTCATTCCCATGGCCATGATTAAATTTGACATGCCCAAGTTTAAATTTGACATGCCTAGGATCAATTTTGATATGCCAAAGACCGTAGAGTTTTTGCTTTCATGCCCATACCCAACATTCGATTTGATATGCCCAAGTTAAAATTTGACATTCCTAGGATCAATTTATAGATGCCCAAGACCGTAGGGTTATGCTTTCATGCCGATGCCCAATATTCAATTTGATATGCCCAAGTTTAAATTTGACATGCCTAGGATCAATTTTGAGATGCCCAATACTGTAGGCTTGTACTTCCATACCCATTCCCAGGATTAAATTTGACATGCCCAAGTTTAAATTTGACATGCCTAGGATCAATTTTGAGATGCCCAAGACCATAAGGTTGTGCTTTCATTCCCATGCCCAAGATTAAACATGATATGCCCAAATTTAAATTTGACATGCCTAGGATCAATTTTGAGATGCCCAAGACCGTAGGCTTGTGCTTTCATGCCTATGCCCAACATTTAATTTGATATGCCCAAGTTTAAATTTGACATGCCTAGGATCAATTTTGAGATGCCGAAGACCGTAGAGTTGTGCTTTCTTGCCCATGGACAACATTCAATTTGATATGCCCAAGTTTAAATTTGACACGCCTAGGATGAATTTTGAGATGCCCAAGACCGTAGGGTTGTGCTTTCGTGCCGATGCCCAACATTCAATTTGATATGGCAAAGTTTAAATTTGACATGCCTAGGATCAGTTTTGAGATACCCAAGACCATAGGGTTGTGCTTTCATGCCCATGCCCAAGATTAAACATGATATTCCCAAGTTTAAATTTGACATGGCGAGGATCAATTTTGAGATTCCCAAGGCCGTAGGATTGTGCTTTGATGCCCATGCCCAATGTTCAATTTGATATGCCCAAGTTCAAATTTGACATGTCTAAGATCAATTTTGAGATGCCCAAGACCGTAGTGTTGTGTTTTCATATCCATGCCCAAGATTTTATTTTACATTCCCAAGTTTAAATTTGTCATGCCTATGATCAATTTTGAGATTTTTTTTTTTGAGATATTGGAGGCCATGCGTGTGACGTTAGAGGTCATGGGTTCGAAACTTCATGATAAATTTTGAGATGCCTAATATCGTAGGCTTATTCTTTCATTCCCATGCCCAAGATTCAATTTCACATACCCAAGTTTAAATTTGACATGCCTAGGATCAATTTTAAGATGTCCAAGACCGTAGGGTTGTGTTTTCATTCCCATGCCCAATATTCAGTTTGATATGCCCAAGTTCAAATTAGACATGCCTCGGATTAATTTTGAGATTCTCAAGACCGTAGTGTTGTATTTTCATTCCCATGGCCATGATTAAATTTGACATGCCCAAGTTTAAATTTGACATGCCTAGGATCAATTTTGATATGCCAAAGACCGTAGAGTTTTTGCTTTCATGCCCATACCCAACATTCGATTTGATATGCCCAAGTTTTAATTTTACATGCCTAGGATCAATTTTGAGATTCCCAAGACCGCGGGGTTGTGCATTCATGCCCATGCCCAACATTCAATTTGATGTGCCTAAGTTTAAATATGACATGCCTAGGATCAATTTTGAGATGCCCAAGACCGTATTGTTGTGCTTTCATGCCCATGCCCAAGATTTGATTTGACATGCCCAAGTTTAAATTTGACATGCTTAGGATTAATTTTGAAATGCCCAAGACCGTAGGGTTATGCTTTCATGACGATGCCCAACATTCAATTTGATATGCCCAAGTTTAAATTTGACATGCCTAGGATCAATTTTGAGATGCCCAATACCGTAGGCTTGTACTTCCATGCCCATGCCCAGGATTAAATTTGACACGCCTAGGATCAATTTTGAGATGCCCAAAACCATAAGGTTGTGCTTTCATGCCCATGCCCAAGATTAAACATGATATGCCCAAGTTTAAATTTGACATGCCTAGAATCAATTTTGAGATTCCCAAGACCGTGGGATCGTGCTTTCATGCCCATGCCCAACATTCAATTTGATATGACCAAGTTTAAATTTGACATGCCTAGCTAGGTCAATTTTAAGATTCACAATACAGTAGGCTTGTAATTTCATGACCATGCCCATGTTTAAATTTGACATGCCCAAGTTTAAATTTTACATGCCTAGGATCAATTTTGATATTTCTAAGACCGTAGGTTTTTTCTTTCATGCTCATGTCCAAACTTCAATTTGACATGCCCAAGTTTAAATTCAACATGCCTAGGATCAATTTTGACTTTCCCAAGACCGTAGGGTTGTGCTTTCATGCCCATGCCCAATATTCCATTTGATATGCCCAAGTTCAAATTTGACAGGCCTAGAATCAATTTTGAGATGCCCAAGACCGTAGTGTTGTGCTTTCATGGCCGTGCCCAAATTTTAAATTTGACATGCCTATGATCAATTTTGAAATGCCCAAGACCGTAGGCTTGTGCTTTCATGCCTATGCCCAACATTTAATTTGATATGCCCAAGTTTAAATTTGACATGCCTAGGATCAATTTTGAGATGCCAAAGACCGTAGGGTTGTTCTTTCATGCCCATGCCGAACATTCAATTTGATATGCCCAAGTTTAAATTTGACATGCCTAGGATAAACTTTGAGATGCCCAAGACCGTAGGGTTGTACTTCCATGCCCATGCCCATGATTAAATTTGACATGCCCAAGTTTAAATTTGACATTCCTAGGATCAATTTTGAGATTCCCAAGACCATAGGGTTGTGCTTTCATGCCCATGCCCAAGATTAAACATGATACGCCCAGGTTTAAATTTGACATGCCTAGGATCAATTTTGAGATGCCCAAGGCCGTAGGCTTGTGCTTTGATTCCCATGTCCAATATTCAATTTGATATGCCCAAGTTCAAATTTGACATGCCTAGGATCAATTTTGAGATGCCCAAGACCGTAGTGTTGTGTTTTCATATCCATGCCCAAGATTTTATTTGACATTCCCAAGTTTAAATTTGGCATGCCTATGATCAATTTTGAGATATTGGAGGCCATGCGTGTGACGTTAGAGGTCATGGGTTCGAAACTTCATGATAAATTTTGAGATACCCAATACCGTACGCTTATTCTTTCATTCCCATGCCCAAGATTCAATTTGACATGCCCAAGTTTAAATTCGACATGCCTAGGATCAATTTTAAGATGCCCAAGACCGTAGGTTTGTGTTTTCATGTCCATGCCCAATATTCAATTTGATATGCCCAAGTTCAAATTAGACATGCCTCGGATTAATTTTGAGACGCTCAAGACCGTAGTGTTGTCCTTTCATACCCATGCCCAAGATTTTATTTGACATGCCCAAGTTAGACATGCCTCGGATTAATTTTGAGATGCTCAAGACCGTAGTGTTGTGCTTTCATACCCATTCTTAAGATTTTATTTGACATGTCCAAGTTGAAATTTGACATGCCTAGGATTAATTTTGAAATGCCCAAGACCATATGGTTGTGCTTTCATGACCATGCCCAGGATTAAACTTGATACACCCAAATTTGAATTTGACATGCCTAGAATCATTTTTGAGATGCCCAAGACCTTATGGTTGTGCTTTTATGCCCATGCCCAAGATTAAACTTGATATGCCCAAGTTTATATTTGACATGCCTAGGATCAATTTTGGGATGCCCAAGACCGTAGAGTTGTGCTTTCACGCCCATGCCCAATATTTAATTTGATATGCCTAAGTTCAAATTCGACATGCCTATGATCAATTTTGAGATGCCCAAGACCGTGGTGTTGTGCTTTCATGCCCATGCCCAAGATTTTATTTGACATGCCCAAGTTTAATTTTGACATGCCTAGGATTAATTTTGAAGTGCCCCAGACCATAGGGTTGTGCTTTCATGACCATGCCTAAGATTAAACTTGATATGTCCAAGTTTGAATTTGACATGTGTAGGATCAATTTTGAGATGCCCAAGACCGCGGGGTTGTGCATTCATGCCCATGTCCAATATTCAATTTGATATGCCCAAGTTTAAATTTGACATGGCTATAATCAATTCTGAGATTCCCAAGACCGTGGGGTTGTGCTTTCATGCCCATGACCAACATTCAATTTGATATGCCCAAGTTTAAATATGACATGCCTATGATCAATTTTGAGATGCCCAAGACCGTAGTGTTGTGCTTTCATTCCCATGCCCAATATTTTATTTGACATGCCCAAGTTTAAATTTGACAGGCCTAGGATTAATTTTGAAATGCCCAAGACCATAGGGTTGTGCTTTTATGACCGTGCCAAAGATTAAACTTGTTATGCCCAAGTTTGAATTTGACATACCTAGGATCAATTTTGAGATGCCCAAGACCGCAGGGTTGTGCTTTCATATCCACGTCCAATATTCAATTTGACATGCCCCAGTTTAAATTTGACATGACTAGGATCAATTTTGAGATTCCCAAGACCGTGGGTTGTGCTTTCATGCCCAATGTTCAATTTGATATGCCCAAGTTCAAAGTTGACATGCCTAGGATAAATTTTGACATGCCCAAGACTGTAGGGTTGTCATTTCATGCCCATGCCCAATATTCAATTTGATATTCCCAAGTTCAAAGTTGACATGCCTAGGATCAATTTTGAGATGCTCAAGACCATAGTGTTGTGCTTTCATACACATGCCCAAGATTTTATTTGACATGCCCAAGTTTAAATTTGACATGCCTATGATCAATTTTGAGATTTTTTTTTTTGAGATATTGGAGGCCATGCATGTGACGTTAGAGGTCATGGGTTCGAAACCTCATGATCAATTTTGAGATGCCCAATACCGTAGGATTATTCTTTCATTCCCATGCCCAAGATTCAATTTGACATGCCAAAGTTTAAATTAGACATGCCTACAATCAATTTTGAGATAACCAAGACCGTAGTGTTGTGCTTTCATACCCATGCCCAAGATTTTATTTGACATGCCCAAGTTGAAATTTGATATGCCTAGGATTAATTTTGAAATGCCCAAGACCATAGGGTTGTGCTTTCATGACCATGCCCAAGATTAAACTTGATATGCCCAAGTTTGAATTTGACATGCCTAGAATCAATTTTGAGATGCCCAAGTTTAAATTTGACATGCCTAGGATAAATTTTGGGATGCCCAAGACCGTAGGGTTGTGCTTTCACGCCCATGCCCAATATTCAATTTGATATTCCCAAGTTCAAATTCGACATTCCTAGGATAAATTTTGATATTCCCAAGACCGTAGTGTTGTGCTTTCATGCCCATGCCCGAGATTTTATTTGACATGCCCAAGTTTAAATTTGACATGCCTAGGATTAATTTTGAAATTCCCAAGACCATAGGGTTGTGCTTTTATTACCATGCCCAAGATTAAACTTGATATGCCCACGTTTGAATTTGACATGCCTAGGGTCAATTTTGAGATGTCCAAGACCACAGGGTTGTGCTTTCATGCCCACGCCCAATATTCAATTTGATATGCCCAAGTTTAAATTTGACATGCCTAGCTAGGTCAATTTTAAGATTCCTAATACAGTAGGCTTGTAATTTCATGACCATACCCATGATTAAATTTGAGATGCCCAAGTTTAAATTTTACATGCCTAGGTTCAATTTTGATATTTCTAAGACCGTAGGTTTGTTCTTTCATGCTCATGCCCAAAATTCAATTTGACATGCCCAAGTTTAAATTTTACATGCTTAGGATCAATTTTGACTTGCCCAAGACTGTAGGGTTGTGCTTTCATGCCCATGCCCAATATTCCATTTGATATGCCCAAGTTCAAATTTGACAGGCCTAGGATCAATTTTGAGATGCCCAAGACCGTAGTGTTGTGCTTTCATGGCCATGCCCAAGTTTTAAATTTGACATGCCTAGGATCAATTTTGAGATGCCCAAGACCGTAGGCTTGTGCTTTCATGCCTATGCCCAACATTTAATTTGATATTCCCAAGTTTAAATTTGACATGCCTAGGATCAATTTTGAGATGCCCAAGACCGTAGGGTTGTTCTTTCATGCCCATGCCGAACATTCAATTTGATATGCCCAAGTTTAAATTTGACATGCCTAGGATAAACTTTGAGATGCCCAAGACCGTAGGGTTCTACTTCCATGCCCATGCCCGTGATTAAATTTGACATGCCCAAGTTTAAATTTGACATTCCTAGGATCTATTTTGAGATTCCCAAGACCATAGGGTTGTGCTTTCATGCCCATGCCCAAGATTAAACATGATATGCCCAGGTTTAAATTTGACATGCCTAGGATCAATTTTGAGATGCCCAAGCCCGTAGGGTTGTGCTTTGATGCCCATGCCCAATATTCAATTTGATATGCCCAAGTTCAAATTTGACATGCCTAGGATCAATTTTGAGATGCCCAAGACCGTAGTGCTGTGTTTTCATATCCATGCCCAAGATTTTATTTAAAATGCCCAAGTTTAAATTTAGCTTGCCTATGATCAATTTTGAGACTTTTTTTTTGAGATATTGGACGCCGTGCGTGTGACGTTAAAGGTCATAGGTTCGAAAGTTCATGATAAATTTTGAGATGCCCAATACCGTAGGCTTATTCTTTCATTCCCATTCCGACGATTCAATTTGACATGCCCAAGTTTAAATTTGACATGCCTAGGATCAATTTTTAAGATTCCCAAGACCGTAGGTTTGTGTTTTCATGTCCATGCCCAATTTTCAATTTGATATGCCCAAGTTCAAATTAGACATGCCTCGGATTACTTTTGAGATGCTCAAGACCGTAGTGTTGTGATTTCATACCCATTCTTAAGATTTTATTTGACATGTCCAAGTTGAAATTTGACATGCCCAAGACCATATGGTTGTGCTTTCATGACCATGCCCAGGATTAAAATTGATACACCCAAATTTGAATTTGACATGCCTAGAATCAATTTTGAGATGCCCAAGACCTTAGGTTTGTGCTTTTATGCCCATGCCCAAGATTAAATTTGATATGCCCAAGTTTAAATTTGACATGCCTAGGATCAATTTTGGGATGCCCAAGACTGTAGGGTTGTGTTTTCACGCCCATGCCCAATATTTAATTTGATATGCCTAAGTTCAAATTCGACATGCCTATGATCAATTTTCAGATGCCCAAGACCGTGGTGTTGTGCTTTCATGCCCATGCCCAAGATTTTATTTGACATGCCCATGTTTAAATTTGACATGCATAGGATTAATTTTGAAGTGCCCCAGACCATAGGGTTGTGCTTTCATGACCATGCCCAAGATTAAACTTCATATGTCCAAGTTTGAATTTGACATGTCTAGGATCAATTTTGAGATGCCCAAGACCGCGGGGTTGTGCATTCATGCCCATGTCCAATATTCAATTTGATATGCCCAAGTTTAAATTTGACATGGCTATGATCAATTCTGAGATTCCCAAGACCGTGGGGTTGTGCTTTCATGCCCATGCCCAACATTCAATTTGATATGCACAAGTTTAAATATGACATGCCTATGATCAATTTTGAGATGCCCAAGACCGTAGTGTTGTGCTTTCATTCCCATGCCCAAGATTTTATTTGACATGACCAAGTTTAAATTTGACAGGCCTAGGATTAATTTTGAAATTCCCAAGACCATAGGGTTGTGCTTTTATGACCGTGCCCAAGATTAAACTTGGTATGCCCAAGTTTGAATTTGACATACCTAGGATCAATTTTGAGATGCCCAAGACCGCAGGGTTGTGCTTTCATGCCCAGGCCCAATATTCAATTTGACATGCCCAGTTTAAATTTGACATGACTAAGATCAATTTTGAGATTCCCAAGACCGTGAGGTTGTGCTTTCATGCCCAATATTCAATTTGATATGCCCAAGTTCAAAGTTGACATGCCTAGGATCAATTTTGACATGCCAGACTGTAGGGTTGTCATTTCATGCCCATGCCCAATATTCAATTTGATATGCCCAAGTTCAAAGTTGACATGCCTAGGATTAGTTTTGAGATGCTCAAGACCGTATTGTTGTGCTTTCATACACATGCCCAAGATTTTATTTGGCATGCCCAAGATTTTATTTGGCATGCCCAAGTTTAAATTTGACATGCCTATGATCAATTTTGAGATTTTTTTTTTTTGAGATATTGGAGGCCATGCATGTGATGTTAGAGGTCATGGGTTCGAAACCTCATGATCAATTTTGAGATGCCCAATACCGTTGGATTATGCTTTCATTCTCATGCCCAATATTCAATTTGACATGCCCAAGTTTAAATTTGACATGCCTAGGATCAATTTTGAGATGCCCAAGACCGTAGGGTTGTGCTTTATGCCCATGCCCAATATTCAATATGATATGCCCAAGTTCAAATTTGACATGCCTACGATCAATTTTGAGATAACCAAGACCGTAGTGTTGTGCTTTCATACCCATGCCCAAGATTTTATTTGACATGCCCAAGTTGAAATTTGACATGCCTAGGATTAATTTTGAAATTCCCAAGACCATAGGGTTGTGCTTTCATGACCATGCCCAAGATTAAACTTGATATGCCCAAGTTTGAATTTGACATGCCTAGAATCAATTTTGAGATGCCCAAGTTTAAATTTGACATGCCTAGGATCAATTTTGGGATCCCCACGACCGTAGGGTTGTGCTTTCACGCCCATGCCTAATATTCAATTTGATATGGCCAAGTACAAATTCGACATGCCTAGGATAAATTTTTATATTCCCAAGACCGTAGTGTTGTGCTTTCAAGCCCATGCCCGAGATTTTATTTGACATGCCCAAGTTTATATTTGACATGCCTAGGATTGATTTTGAAATGCCCAAGACCATAGGGTTGTGCTTTTATTACCATGCCCAAGATTAAACTTGATATGCCCAAGTTTGAATTTGACATGCCTAGGGTCAATTTTGAGATGCCCAAGACCGCAGGGTTGTGCTTTCATGCCCATGCCCAATATTCAATTTGATATGCCCCAGTTTAAATTTGACATGGCTAGGATCAATTTTATGATTCCCAGGACCGTGGGGTTGTGCTTTCATGCCCATGCCCAACATTCAATTTGATATGCCCAAGTTTAAATATGACATGTCTAGAATCAATTTTGAAATGCCCAAGACCGTAGGGTTGTGCTTTCATGCCCATGCCCAATTTTAAATTTGATATGCCCAAGTTCAAATTTGACATGCCTAGGATCAATTTTAAGATGCCCAAGACCGTAATGTTGTTCTTTCATACCCATGCCCAAGATTTTATTTGACATGCCCTAGCTTAAATTTGGCATGCCTATGATCAATTTTGAGATGTTTTTTTTTTGACATATTTAAGGCCATGCGTGTGACGTTAGAGGTCATGGGTTCGAAACTTCATGATAAATTTTGAGATTCCCAAGACCGCAGGGTTGTGCTTTCATGCTCATGCCCAATATTCAATTTGATAAGCCCAAGTTTAAATTTGACATGGCTAGGATCAATGTTGAGATGCCCAAGACCATGGGGTTGTGCTTTCATGCCCATGCCCAACATTCATTTGATATGCCCAAGTTTAAATATGACATGTCTTGGATCAATTTTGAAATGCCCAAGACCTTAGGGTTGTGCTTTCTTTCCCATGCCTATATTCAATTTGATATGCCCAAGTTCAAATTTAACATGCCTAGGATCAATTTTGAGATTCCCAACACCGTAGGGTTGTACTTTCATGCCCATGGCCAACATTCAATTTGATATTCCCAAGTTTAAATTTGACATGCCTATGATCAATTTTGAGATTCCCAATACAGTAGGCTTGTACTTTCATGCCCATGCCCATGAATAAATTTTACATGCCCAAGTTTAAATTTGACATGCCTGGGATCAATTTTCAGAATCCTAAGACCATAGGATTGTTCTTTTATGCTCATGCCCAAAATTCTATTTGACATGCTCAAGTTTTAAATTTGACATGCCTAGGATCAATTTTGACATTCCCAAGACCGTAGGGTTGTGCTTTCATGTCAATGCACAACATTCAATTTGATATGCCCAGGTTTAAATTTGTCATGCCTAGGATAAATTTTGAGATGCCCAAGACCGTAGGGTTGCGCTTTCATGCCCATGCCCAATATTCAATATTTATGCCCAAGTTTAAATTTGACATGCCTAGGATCAATTTTGAGATGCCCAATATCGTGGGGTTGTGCTTTCATGCCCATGCCCAATAATCAATTTGATATGTCCAACTTTAAATTTGACATGCCTAGGATCAATTTTGAAATGACCAAAATCTGTAGGGTTGTGCTTTCATTCCCATGCCCAACATTCAACTTGATATGCCCAGGTTCAAATTTAACATGCCTAGGATCAATTGTGAAATGCCCAAGACCATAGGGTTGTGCTTTCATGCCGATACCCAACATTCAATTTGATATGCCCAAGTTTAAATTTGACATGCCTAGGATCAATTTTGAGATGCCCAAGACCGTAGGTTTGTGCTTGACATGCCAAAGTTTAAATTTGACATGCCTATGATCAATTTTGAGATGCCCAAGACCGTAGGGTTGTGCTTTCATGACCATTCCAAAGATTAAACTTGATATGCCAAAGTTTAAATTTGACATGCCTAGGATAAATTTTGGTATGCCCAAGACCGTAGGGTTGTGCTTTCACTCCCATGCCCAATATTCAATTTGATATGCCCAAGTTCAAAGTTGACATGCCGAGGATCAATTTTGAGATGCCCAAGTTGAAATTTGACATCCCTAGGATTAATTTTGAAATTCCCAAGACCATATGGTTGTGCTTTTATGACCATGCCCAAGTTTTAATTTGACATGCCTAGAATAAATTTTGAGATGCCCAAGTTTAAATTCGACATGCCTACGATCAATTTTGGGATGCCCAAGACCGTAGGGTTGTGCTTTCACGCCCATGCCCAATATTCAATTTGATATGCCCAAATTCAAATTCGACATGCTTAGGATAAATTTTGAGATGCCCAAGACCGTAGTGTTGTGCTTTCATGCCCATGCCCGAGATTTTACTAGATATGCCCAAGTTCAAATTTGACATGCCTAGGATTTATTTTGAAATTCCCAAGACCATAGGGTTGTGCTTTTATAATCGTGCCCAAGATTAAATTTGATATGCCCAAGTTTGAATTTGACATTCCTAGGATCAATTTTTAGATGTCCAAGACCGCATGGTTGTGCTTTCATGCCCACGCCCAATATTCCACTTGATATGCCCCAGTTTAAATTTGACATGGCTAGGATCTATTTTAAGATTCCCAAGACCGTGGGGTTGTGCTTTCATGCCCATGCCCAACATTCAATTTGATATGCCCAAGTTTAATTATGACATGCCTAGGATCAATTTTGAGATTCCCAAGACCGTATTGTTGTGCTTTCATACCCATGCCCAAGATTTTATTTGACATGCCTTAGTTTAAATTTGGCATGCCTATGATCAATTTTGAGATGTTTGTTTTTGAGATATTGGAGGCCATGCATGTGACGTTAGAGGTCATGGGTTTGAAACTTCATGATCAATTTTGAGATGCCTAATACCGTAGGCTTATTCTTTCATTCCCATGCCCAAGATTCAATTTGACATGCCCAAGTTTCAATTTACATGCCTAGGATCAATTTTGAGATGCCCAAGACCGTAGGGTTATGTTTTCATGCCCATGCCCAATATTCAATTTGGTATGCCCAAGTTCAAATTAGACATGCCTAGGATCAATTTTGAGATTCTCAAGACAGTAGTGTTGTGCTTTCATACCCATGCCCAAGATTTTATTCGACATGCCCAAGTTTAAATTTTGACATGCCTAGGATTAATTTTGTAATGCCCAAGACTATAGGGTTGTGCTTTTATAACCGTGCCCAAGATTAAACTTGATATGTCCAAGTTTGAATTTGACATGCCTAGGATCAATTTTGAGATGCCCAAGACCGCAGGGTTGTGCTTTCATGCCCACGCCCAATATTCAATTTGATATGCCCAGTTTAAATTTGACATGGCTAGGATCAATTTTAAGATTCTCAAGACCGTGGGGTTGTGCTTTCATGCCCATGCCCAACATTCAATTTGATATGCCCAGGTTTAAATATGACATGCCTAGGATCAATTTTGAGATGTCCAAGACCGTAATGTTGTGCTTTCATACCCATGCCCAAGATTTTATTTGACATGCCCAGGTTTAAATTTGGCATGCCTATGATCAATTTTGAGATGTTTTTTTTTTTAGATATTGGAGGCCATCCGATTGACGTTAGAGGTCATGGGTTCGAAACTTCATGATCAATTTTGAGATGCCCAATACCGTAGGCTTATCCTTTCATTCCCATGCCCAAGATTCAATTTGACATGCCCAAGTTTAAATTTGACATGCCTAGGATCAATTTTGAGATGCCCAAGACCGTAGGGTTGTGTTTTCCTTCCCATGCCCAATATTCAATTTGATATGCCCAAGTTCAAATTAGACATGCCTAGGATCAATTTTGAGATGCTCAAGACTGTAGTGTTGTGCTATCATAAATTTGACATGCCTAGAATTATTTTTGAAGTGCCCAAGACCATAGGGTTGTGCTTTCATGACCATGCCCAAGATTAAACTTGATATGTCCAAGTTTGAATTTGACATGCCTAGGATCAATTTTGAGATGCCCAAGACCGCAGGGTTGTGCTTTCATGCTCATGCCCAATATTCAATTTGATAAGCCAAAGTTAAAATTTGACATGGCTAGGATCAATGTTGAGATGCCCAAGACCATGGGGTTTTGCTTTCGTTCCCATGCCCAACATTCATTTGATATGCCCAAGTTTAAATATGACATGTCTTGGATCAATTTTGAAATTCCCAAGACCGTGGAGTTGTGCTTTCTTTCTCATGCCCAATATTCAATTTGATATGCCCAAGTTCAAATTTAACATGCCTAGGATCAATTTTGAGATGCCCAAGACCGTAGGGTTGTGCTTTATGCCCATTCCCAATATTCAATATGGTATGCCCAAGTTCAAATTTGACATGCCTAGGATCAATTTTGAGATTCCCAAGACCGTAGTTTTGTGCTTTCATACCCATGCCCAAGATTTGATTTGACATTCCTAAGTTGAAATTTGACATGCCTAGGATTAATTTTGAAATGCCCAAGACCATAGGGTTGTGCTTTCATGACCATGCCCAAGATTAAACTTGATATGCCCAACTTTGAATTTGACATGCCTATGATCAATTTTGAGATGACCAAAACCGCAGGGTTGTGCTTTCATGCTCATGCCCAATATTCAATTTGGTAAGCCCAAGTTTAAATTTGACATGGCTAGGATCAATGTTGAGATGCCCAAGACCATGGGGTTGTGCTTTCGTGCCCATGCCCAACATTCATTTGATATGCCCAAGTTTAAATATGACATGTCTTGGATCAATTTTTAAATGCCCAAGACCGTAGGGTTGTGCTTTCTTTCCCATGCCCAATATTCAATTTGATATTCCCAAGTTCAAATTTAACATGCCTAGGATCAATTTTGAGATTCCCAACACCGTAGGGTTGTGCTTTCATGCCCATGGCCAACATTAAATTTGACATGCCTTTGATCAATTTTTGAGATTCCCAATACGGTAGGCTTGTACTTTCATGCCCATGCCCATGAATAAATTTGACATGCCCAAGTTTAAATTTGACATGCCTGGGATCAATTTTGAGAATCCTAAGACCATAGGATTGTTCTTTTATGCTCATGCCCAAAATTCAATTTGACATGCCCAAGTTTAAATTTGACATGCCTAGGATCAATTTTGACATTCCCAAGACCGTAGGGTTGCACTTTCATGCCAATGAACAACATTCAATTTGATATGCCCAGGTTTAAATTTGACATGCCTTGAATCAATTTTGAGATGCCCAATATCGTGGGGGTGTGCTTTCATGCCCATGCCCAATATTCAATTTGATATGTCCAAGTTTAAATTTGACATGCCTAGGATCAATTTTAAGATGCCCAAACCGTGGGGTTATGCTTTCATGCCCATGCCCAACATTCAATTTGATATGCCAAAGTTTAAATATGATATGCCTAGGATCTTTTTTGAAATGACCAAAATCCGTAGAGTTGTGCTTTCATTCCCATGTCCAACATTCAACTTGATATGCCCAAGTTCAAATTTAACATGCCTAGGATCAATTTTGAAATGCCCAAGACCGTAGGGTTGTGCTTTCATGCCGATACCCAACATTCAATTTGATATGCCCAAGTTTAAATTTGACATGCCTAGGATCAATTTTGAGATGCCCAAGACCGTAGGTTTGTGCTTGACATGCCCAATGATCAATTTTGAGATGCCCAAGACCGTAGGGTTGTGCTTTCATGACCATTCCCAAGATTAAACTTGATATGCCCAAGTTTAAATTTGACATGCCTAGGATAAATTTTGGGATGCCCAAGACCGTAGGGTTGTGCTTTCACTCTCATGCCCAATATTCAATTTGATATGCCCAAGTTCAAAGTTGACATGACTAGGATCAATTTTGAGATGCCCAAGTTGAAATTTGACATCCCTAGGATTAATTTTGAAATTCCCAAGACCATATGGTTGTGCTTTCATGACCATGCCCAAGTTTTAATTTGACATGCCTAGAATCAATTTTGAGATGCCCAAGTTTAAATTTGACATGCCTACGATCAATTTTGGGATGCCCAAGACCGTAGGGTTGTGCTTTCATGCCCATGCCCAATATTCAATTTGATATGCCCAAATTCAAATTCGACATGCTTAGGATAAATTTTGAGATGCCCAAGACCGTAGTGTTGTGCTTTCATGCCCATGCCCGAGATTATACTTGACATGCCCAAGTTTAAATTTGACATGCCTAGGATTAATTTTGAAATGCCCAAGACCATAGGGTTGTGCTTTTATAATCGTGCCCAAGATTAAACTGGATATGCCCAAGTTTGAATTTGACATGCCTAGGATCAATTTTGAGATGTCCAAGACCGCAGGGTTGTGCTTTCATGGCCACGTCCAATATTCAATTTGATATGCCCCAGTTTAAATTTGAAATGGGTAGGATCTAATTTAAGATTCCCAAGACCGTGGGGTTGTGCTTTCATGCCCATGCCCAACATTCAATTTGATATGCCCAAGTTTAATTATGACATGCCTAGGATCAATTTTGAGATTCCCAAGACCGTAATGTTGTGCTTTCATACCCATGCCCAAGATTTTATTTGACATGCCCTAGTTTAAATTTGGCATGCCTATGATAAATTTTGAGATGTTTGTTTTTGAGATATTGGAGGTCACGCGTGTGACGTTAGAGGTCATGGGTTCGAAACTTCATGATCAATTTTGAGATGCCCAATATCGTAGGCTTATTCTTTCATTCCCATGCCCAAGATTCAATTTGACATGCCCAAGTTTAAATTTTACATGCCTAGGATCAATTTTGAGATTCCCAAGACCGTAGGGTTATGTTTTCATACCCATGCCCAATATTCAATTTGGTATGCCCAAGTTCAAATTAGACATGCCTAGGATCAATTTTGAGATTCTCAAGACCGTAGTGTTGTGCTTTCATACCCATGCCCAAGATTTTATTCGACGTGCCCAAGTTTAAATTTGACATGCCTAGGATTAATTTTGAAATTCCCAAGACCATAGGGTTGTGCTTTTATAACCGTGCCCAAGATTAAACTTGATATGTCCAAGTTTGAATTTGACATGCCTAGGATCAATTTTGAGATGCCCAAGACCGCAGGGTTGTGCTTTCATGCCCACGCCCATTATTCAATTTGATATGCCCCAGTTTAAATTTGACATGGCTAGGATCAATTTTAAGATTCCCAAGACCATGGGGTTGTGCTTTCATGCCCATGCCCAACATTCAATTTGATATGCCCAAGTTTAAATATGACATGCCTAGGATTAATTTTGAGATGTCCAAGACCGTAATGTTGTGCTTTCATACCCATGCACAAGATTTTATTTGACATGCCCTAGTTTAAATTTGGCATCCCTATGATCAATTTTGAGATGTTTTTTTTTTTTAGATATTGGAGGCCATGCGATTGACATTAGAGGTCATGGGTTCGAAACTTCATGATCAATTTTGAGATGCCCTATACCGTAGGCTTATTCTTTCATTCCCATGCCCAAGATTCAATTTGACATGCCCAAGTTTAAATTTGACATGCCTAGGATCAATTTTGAGATGCCCAAGACCGTAGGGTTGTGTTTTCCTGCCCATGCCCAATATTCAATTTGATATGCCCAAGTTCAAATTAGACATGCCTAGGATAAATTTTGAGATGCTAAAGACTGTAGTGTTGTAATTTCATAAATTTGACATGCTTAGAATTAATTTTGAAGTGCCCAAGACCATAGGGTTGTGCTTTCATGACCATGCCCAAGATTAAACTTGATATGTCCAAGTTTGAATTCGACATGCCTAGGATCAATTTTGAGATGCCCAAGACCGCGGGGTTGTGCATTCATGCCGCATGCCCAATATTCAATTTGATATACCCAAGTTTAAATTTGACATGGCTAGGATCAATTTTGAGATGCCTAAGACCGTGGGGTTGTGCTTTCATGCCCATGCCCAACATTCAATTGGATATGTCCAAGTTTAAATATGACATTCCTAGGATCAATTTTCAGATGTCCAAGACTGTAGTGTTTTGCTTTCATGCCCAAGTTTAAATTTGACAGCCCTAGGATTAATTTTTAAATGCCCAAGACAATCGGGTTGTGCTTTTATGACCGTGCCACATTTTAAACTTGATATGCCCAAGTTTGAATTTGACATACCTGGGATCAATTTTGAGATGCACAAGACCGTAGGGTTGTGCTTTCATGCCCATGCCCAATATTCAATTTGGTATGCCCAAGTTTAAATTTGACATGGCTAGGATCAATTCTGAGATGCCCAAGACCGTGGGGTTGAGCTTTCACGCCCATGCCCAACATTCAATTTGATATGCCCAAGTTTAAATATGGCATGCCTAGGATCAATTTTGAGATGCCCAAGACCGTAGTGTTGTGCTTTCATGCCCATGCCAAAGATTTTATTTGACATGCCCAAGTTTAAATTTGACATGCCTAGGATTAATTTTGAAATGTCCAAGACCGTAGGGTTGTGCTTTCATGCCCATGCCCAATATTCAATTTGATATGCCCAAGTTCAAAGTTTACATACCTATGATCAATTTTGAGTTGCCCAAGATCGTAGTGTTGTGCTTTCATACACATGCCCAAGATTTTATTTGACATGCCCAAGTTTAAATTTGACATGCCTATGATCAATTTTGAGATTTTTTTTGAGATATTGGAGGCCATGCGTGTGACGTTAGAGGTCATGGGTTCGAAACTTCATGATCAATTTTGAGATGCCCAATACCGTAGGCTTATTCTTTCATTACCATGCCAAAGATACAGTTTGACATGCCCAAGTTTAAATTTGACATGCCTAGGATCAATTTTGAGATGCCCAAGACCGTAGGGTTGTGCTTTATGCCCATTCCCAATATTCAATATGATATGCCCAAGTTCAAATTTGACATGCCTAGGATTAATTTTGAGATTCCCAAGACCGTAGTGTTGTGTTTTCATACCCATGCCCAAGATTTTATTTGACATGCCTAAGTTGAAATTTGACATGCCTAGGATTAATTTTGAAATGCCCAAGACCATAGGGTTGTGCTTTCATGACCATGCCCAAGATTAAACTTTATAAGCCCAAGTTTGAATTTGACATGCCTAAGATCAATTTTGAGATGCCCAAGACCGCAGGGTTGTGCTTTCATGCCCATGCCTAATATTCAATTTGATATGCCCGAGTTTAAATTTGACATGGCTAGGATCAATGTTGAGATGCCCAAGACCATGGGGTTGTGCTTTCGTGCCCATGCCCAACATTCAATTTTATATGCCCAAGTTTAAATATGACATGCCTATGATCAATTTTGAAATGCCCAAGACCGTAGGGTTGTGATTTCTTTTCCATGCCCAATATTCAATTTGATATGCCCAAGTTCAAATTTAACATGCCTAGGATCAATTTTAAGATGCCCAAGACCGTAGGGTTGTGCTTTCATGCCCATGGCCAACATTCAATTTGATATGCCCAAGTTTAAATTTGGCATGCGTATGATCAATTTTGAGATTCCCAATACCGTAGGCTTGTACTTTCATGCCCAAGCCCATGACAATGAATAAATTTCACATGCCCAACTTTAAATTTGACATGCCTATGATCAATTTTTACATGCCCAAGACCGTAGGGTTGTGCTTTCATGCCCATGCCCAACATTCAATTTGATATGCCCTGGTTTAAATTTGACATGCCTAGGATCAATTTTGAGATGCCCAAGACCGTAGTGTTATGCTTTCATGCCCATGCCCAACATTCAATCTGATATGCCCAAGTTTAAATATGACATGCCTAGGATCAATTTTGAAATGACCAAAACCGTAGGGTTGTGCTTTCATGCCCATGCCCAACATTCAAATTGATATGCCCAAGTTCAAATGTGACATGCCTAGGATCAATTTTGAAATGCCCAATATCGTGGGGTTGTGCTTTCATGCCCATGCCCAACATTTAATTTGATATATCCAAGTTTAAATTTGACATGCCTAAGATCAACTTTGAGATGCCCAAGACCGAGGGGTTATGCTTTCATGCCCATGCCCAACATTCAATTTGATATGACCAAGTTTAAATATGACATGCCTAGGATCAATTTTGAAATGAGCAAAACCGTAGGGTTGTGCTTTCAGGCCCATGCCCAACATTCAACTTGATACGCCCAAGTTTAAATTTAACATGCCTAGGATCAATTTTGAGATTCCCAAGACCGTAGGTTTCTGTTTTCATGCCCATGCCCATGATTAATTTTGACATGCCCAAGTTTAAATTTGACATGCCTATGATCAATTTTGAGATGCCCAAGACCGTAGGGTTGTGCTTTCATGCCCATGCCCATGATGTAATTTTACATGCCCAAGTTCAAATTTAACATGCCTAGGATCAATTTTGGGATGCCCAAGACCGTAGGGTTGTGCTTTCATGCCGATGCCCAATACTCAATTTGATATGCCCAAGTTCAAAATTGACATGCCTAGGATCAATTTTGAGATGCCCAAGACCGTAGTGTTGAGATTTCATGCCCATGCCCAAGATTTTATTTGATATGCCCAAATTTAAATTTGACATGCCTAGGATTAATTTTGAAATGCCCAAGGCCATAGGGTTGTGCTTTTATTACCGTGCCAAATATTAAACTTGATATGCCCAAGTTTGAATTTGACATGCCTAGGATCAATTTTGAGATGCCAAAGACCGTGGGGTTGTGCATTCATGCCCATGCCCGATATTCAATTTTTTATGCCCAAGTTTAAATTTGACATGCCTAGGATCAATTTTGACATGCCCAAGACAGTAGGGTTGTGCTTTCATGCCCATGCCCAACATAAAATTTGATATGCCCAGGTTTAAATTTGACATGCCTAGTATCAATTTTGAAATGCCCAAGACCGTAGGGTTGTGCTTTCATGCCTATGCCCAACATTCAATTTGATATGCCCGGGTTTAAATTTGACATGCCTATGATCAATTTTGAGATTCCCAAGACCGTGGGGTTGTGCTTTCATGCCCATGCCCAATATTCAATTTGATATTCCCAAGTTCAAAGTTGACATGGTTAGGATCAATTTTGACATGCCCAAGACCGTAGGGTTGTGCTTTCATGCCCGTGCCCAATATTCAATTTTTTATGCCCAAGTTCAATGTTGACATGTCTAGGATCAATTTTGAGATGCCCAAGACCGTAGTGTTGTGCTTTCATAAACATGCCCAAGATTTTATTTGACATGCCCAAGTTTAAATTTGACTTGCCTATGATCAATTTTGAGATTTTTTTTTTGAGATATTGTAGGCCATGCGTGTGACGTTAAAGGTCATGGTTTCGAAACTTCATGATCAATTTTGAGATGCCCAATACCGTAGGCTTATTTTTTCATTCCCATCCCCAAGATTCAATTTGACATGCCCAAGGTGAAAATTTCCATGCCTAGGATCAATTTTGAGATCCCCAAGACCGTAGTTGTGCTTTCATACCCATGCCCAAGATTTTATTTGACATGCCCAAGTTGAAATTTGACATGCCTAGGATTAATTTTTAAAAGCCCAAGACCATAGGGTTGTGCTTTAATGACCATGCCCATTAATAAATTTGACATGCCCAAGTTTAAATTTGACATGCATGGGATCAATTTTGAGATTCCTAAGACCGTAGGATTGCTCTTTTATGCTCATGCCCAAAATTCAATTTGACATGCCCAAGTTTAAATTTGACATGCCTAGGATCAATTTTAACATGACCAAAACCTTAGGGTTGTTCTTTCATGCCAATGCACAACATTCAATTTGATATGCCCAGGTTTAAATTTGTCATGCCTAGGATCAATTTGAGATGCCAAAGACCGTAGGGCTGTGCTTTCATGCCCATGCCCAATATTCAATTTGATATGCCCAAGTTTAAATTTGACATGCCTAGGATCAATTTTAAGATGCCCAATATCGTGGGGTTGTGCTTTCATGCACATGCCCAATATTAGATATGGCCAAGTTTAAATTTGACATGCCTAGGATCAATTTTGAGATTCCTAAGACCGTAGGGTTGAGCTTTCATGCCCATGCCCAATATTCTATTTGATATGCCCAAGTTTAAATTTGACATGTCTAAGATCAATATTGAGATGCCCAAGACCGTAGTGTTGTGCTGCCATGACGATGCCCAAGATTTTATTACATGCCCAAGTTTAAATTTGACATGCCTAGGATCTATTTTGAGATGCCCAAGACCGTAAGCTTGTGCTTTCATGTCTATGCCCAACATTCAATTTGATGCCCAAGTTTAAAATTGACATGCCTAGGATAATTTTAGAGATGCCCAAGACCGTAGGATTTGTGCTTCCATGCCCATGTCCAATATTAAATTTGATATGACCATGTTCAAATTTGACATGCCTAGGATCAATTTTGAGATGCCCAAGACCACATTGTTGTACTTTCATGCCCATGCCCAAGATTTTGTTTGACATGCCCAAGTTTAAATTTGACATGCCTATGATCAATTTTGAGATGCCCAAGACCATAGGGTTTTGCTTTCATTCCCATGCCCAAGATTAGATATGCCCAAGTTTAAATTTGACATGCCTAGGATCAATTTTGAGATGCCCAAAACCGTAGGGTTGTGCTTTCATTCCCATGCCCAATATTCAATTTGATATTCCCAAGTTTAAATTTGACATGCCTAGGATCAATTTTGAGATGCCCAATATCGTGGGGTTGTGCTTTCATGCCCATGCCCAACATTCAATTTGATATGTCCAAGTTTAAATTTGACATGCCTATGATCAATTTTGAGATGCCCAATATCGTGGGGTTGTGCTTTCATGACCATGCCCAACATTCAATTTGATATGCCCAAGTTTAAATATGACATGCCTAGGATCAATTTTGAAATACCCAAAACCGTAGGGTTGTGCTTTCATGCCCATGCCCAACATTCAACTTGATATACCCAAGTTCAAATTTAACATGCATAGGATCAATTTTGAGATTCCCAAGACCGTAGGGTTGTGCTTTCATTCCGATACCCAACATTGAATTTGATATGCCCAAGCTTAAATTTGACATGCCTAGGATCAATTTTGAGATGCCTAAGACCGTAGGGTTCTGCTTTCATGCCCATGCCCATGATTAATTTTGACATGCCCAAGTTTAAATTTGACATGCCTAGGATCAATTTTTGGATGTACAAGACCATAGGGTTGTGCTTTCATGCCCATGCCCAATACTCAATTTGATATGCCCTAGTTCAAAATTGACATGCCTAGGATCAATTTTGAGATGACCAAGACCGTAGTGTTGTGCTTTCATGCCCATGCCCAAGATTTTATTTGACATGCCCAAGTTTAAATTTTACATGCCTAGGATTAATTTTGAAATGCCCAAGACCATAGGGTTGTGCTTTTATTACCATGCCCAAGATTAAACTTGATATGCCCAAGTTTGAATTTAACATGCCTAGGATCAATTTTGAGATGCCCAAGACCGCAGGGTTCTTCTTTCATCCCCACGCACAATATTCAATTTGATATGCCCCAGTTTAAATTTGGCATGGCTAGGATCAATTTTGAAATTCCCAAGACCGTGGGGTTGTGCTTTCATGCCCATGCCCAATATTCAATTTGATATTCCCAAGTTTAAATATGACATGTCTAGAATCAATTTTGAAATGCCCAAGACTGTAGGGTTGTGCTTTCATGCCCATGCCCAATATTTAATTTGATATGCCCAAGTTCAAATTTGACATGCCTAGGATCAATTTTGAGATGCCCAAGACCGTAGTGTTTTGCTTTCATACCCTTGCCCAAGATTGTATCTGACATGCCCAAGTTTAAATTTGGCATGCCTATGATCAATTTTGAGATGCGCAAGACCATAGGGTTGTGCTTTCATGCCCATTCCAAAGATTAGATATGCCCAAGTTTAAATATGACATGCCTAGGATCAATTTTGAAATGCCCAAAACCGTAGGGTTGTGCTTTCATGCCCATGCCAACATTCAACTTGATATTCTCAAGTTCATATTTAACATTCCTAGGATCAATTTTGAGATGCTCAAGACCGTAGGGTTGTGCTTTCATGCCGATACCCAACATTCAATTTCATATGCCCAAGATTAAATTTGACATGCCTAGGATCAATTTTGAGATGCTCAAGACAGTAGGGTTGTGTTTTCATGCCCATGCACATGATTAATTTTGACATTCCCAAGTTTAAATTTGACATGCTTAGGATCAATTTTGAGATGCCCAAGACCGTAGGGTTGTGCTTTCATGCCCATACTCATGATTTAATTTGACATGCCCAAGTTCAAATTTAACATGCCTAGGATCAAAATTTGAGATTCCCAAGACCTTAGGGTTGTGCTTTCATGCCCATGCCCAAGATTAAACTTGATATGCCTAGGGTCAATTTTGAGATGCTCAAGACCGTAGTTTTGTGCTTTCATACCCATGCCTAAGATTTTATTTGACATGTCCAAGTTTAAATTTGACATATCTAGGATTAAATTTGAAGTGCCCAAGACCACAGGGTTGTGCTTTCATGACCATGCCCAAGATTAAACTTGATATGTCCAAGTTTGAATTTGACATGCCTAGGATCAATTTTGAGATGCCCAAGACCGCGGGGTTGTGTTTTCATGCCCATGACCAATATTCAATTTGGTATGCCCAAGTTTAAATTTGACATGGCTAGGATCAATTCTGAGATGCCTAAGACCGTGGGGTTGTGTTTTCATGCCCATGCCCAACATTCAATTTGATATTCCCAAGTTTAAATATGACATGCCTAGGATCAATTTTGAGATGCCCAAGACCGTAGTGTTGTGCTTTCTTGCCCATGCCGAAGATTTTATTTGACATGCCCAAGTTTAAATTTGACATGCCTAGGATTAATTTTTAAATGCCCAAGACCATAGGGTTGTGTTTTTATGACCGTTACCAAGATTAAACTTGATATTCCCAAGTTTGAATTTGACATACCTAGGATCAATTTTGAGATGCCCAAGACCGCGGGGTTGTGCTTTCATGCCCACGCCCAATATTCAATTTGACATGCCCCAGTTTAAATTTGACATGGCTAGGATCAATTTTGACATGCCCAAGTCCGTATGGTTGTGTTTTAATTCCCATGCCCAGTATTCAATTAGATATGCCCAAGTTCAAAGTTGACATGCCTAGGATCAATTTTAAGATGTTTTTTTTTTTAGATATTGGAGGCCATGCGTGTGACGTTAGAGGTCATGGATTCGAAACTTCATGATCAATTTTGAGATTCCCAATACCCTAGGCTTATTCTTTCATTCCCATGACCAAGATTCAATTTGACATACCCAAGTTTAAATTTGACATGCCTAGGATCAATTTTGAGATGACCAAGACCGTAGGGTTGTGTTTTCATGCCCATGCCCAATATTCAATTTGATCTTCCCAAGTTCAAATTTTTCATGCCTAGGATCAATTTTGAGATGCCCAAGACCGTAGTGTTGTGCTTTCATACCCATGCCCAAGATTTTATTTGACATTCCCGAGTTTAAATTTGACATGCCTAGGATTAATTTTGAAATTCCCAAGACCATAAGGTTGTGTTTCATGACCATGCCCAAGATTCAACTTGATATGCCCAAGTTTGAATTTGACATGCCTAGGATCAATTTTGAGATGCCCAAGACCGCAGGGTTGTGCTTTCATGCCCATGCCGAATATTCAATTTGATATGCCCAAGTTTAAATTTGACATGGATAGGATATATTTTAAGATGCCCAAGACCATGGGGTTGTGTTTTCGTGCCCATGCCAAACATTCAATTTGATATGCCCAAGTTTAAATATGACATGCATAGGATCAATTTTGAAATGCCCAAGACCGTAGGGTTGTGCTTTCTTTCCCATGCCCAATATTCAATTTTATATGCCCAAGTTCAAATTTAACATGCCTAGGATCAATTTTGAGATCCCAAGACCGTAGGGTTGTGCTTTCATGCTGATGCCCAACATTCAATCTGATATGCCAAAGTTTAAATTTAACATGCCTAAGATCAATTTTGAGATGCCCGATACCGTAGGCTTGTACTTCCATACCCATGCCCATGATTAAATTTGGCATGACCAAGTTTAAATTTGACATGCATAGGATCAATTTTGAGATGCCCAAGACCATAGGGTTGTGCTTTCATCCCCATGCCTAAGATTAAACTTGATATGCCCAAGTTTAAATTTGACATGCCTAGAAACAATTTTGAGATGCCCAAGACCGTAGGGTTGTGCTTTCATGCCCATGCCCAATATTCAATTTGGTATGCCCAAGTTTAAATTTGACATGCTTAGGATCAATTTTTAGATGCCCAAGACCGTAGTGTTGTGCTTTCATGCCCATGCCTAAGATTTTATTTGATGTGCCCAAGTTTAAATTTGTCATGCCTAGGATTAATTTTGAGATGCCAAAGACCGTAGGCTTGTGCTTTCATTCCCGTGCCCAACATTCAACTTGATATGCCCAACTTTAAATTTGACATGCCTAGGATCAATTTTGAGATTCCCAAGACCGTAGTGTTGTGCTTTCATGCCCATGCCCATGCCCAAGATTCTATTTGACATGCCCAAGCTTAAATTTGACATGCCTAGGATCAATTTTGAGATTCCTATGATTGTAGGTTTGTTCTTTCACGCCCATGCCCAAGATTCAATTTGACATTCCCAAGTTTAAATTTGACATGCGTAGGATCAATTCTGAGATTCCTAAGACCGTATGCTTGTTCTTTCATGCCCATGCCCAAGATTCAATTTGACATGCCTTAATTTAAATTTGACATGCCTATAAACAATTTTGCGATGCCCAAGACCGTAGGGTTGTGCCTTCATGCCCATGCCCCAACATTCAATTTGATATGCCCAAGTTTAAATTTGACATGCCTAGGATCAATTTGGAGATGCCCAAGACCGTAGCGTTGTGCTTTCATGCCCATGCCCAATATTCAATTTGATATGCCCAAGTTTGAATTTGACATTCCTAGGATCAATTTTTTGAGATGCCAAAGACCGTAGGGTGGTGCTTTCATGCCCATGCCTATGATAAGCTTGATATGCCCAAATTTAAATTTGACATGCCTAGGATCAATTTTGAGATGCCCAAGACCATAGGTTTATGCTTTTATGACCATGCGCAACATTCAAATTGATATTCCCAATTTTAAATTTGAAATGCCTAGGATCAATTTTGAGATGCCCAAGACCGTAGTGTTGTGCTTTCATGCCCATGCCCCACATTCAATTTCATATTCCCAAGTTCAAATTTGACATGCCTAGGATGAATTTTGAGATGCCCAAGACCGTAGGGTTGTGCTTTCATGCCCATGCCTAATATTCAATTTTATATGCCCAAGTTCAAATTTGACATGCCTAGTATCAATTTTGAGATGCCCATGACCGTAGTATTGTGCTTTCATGCCCATGCCCAAGATTTTGTTTGGCATGCCCAAGTTTAAATTTGACATGCCTAGGATCAATTTTGAGATGCCCAAGACCGTAGGGTTGTGCTTTCATGCCCATGCCCAAGATTAAACTTGATATCCCCAAGCTTAAATTTTACATGCCTAGGATCAATTTTGAGATGCCCAATACCGTAGGCATGTACTTTCATTCCCATGCCCATGATTAAATTAGACACGCCCAAGTTTAAATTTGACATGCCCCGGATCAATTTAGAGATTCCTAAGACCGTAGGCTTGTGGCTTCATGCCCATACCCAAGATTCAATTTTACATGCCCAAGTTTGAATTTGATATGCCTAGGATAAATTTTTAGATGCCCAAGTCCTTAGGGTTGTGCTTTCATGCCCATGCCCAAGATTAAACTTGATATGCCCAAGTTTAAATTTGCATGCCTAGGATCAATTTAGAGATTCCTAAGACCGTAGGGTTGTGATTTCATGCCGATGCCCAAGATTCAATTTGACATGCCCAAGTTTAAATTTGAAATTCCTAGGATCAATTTTGAGATGCCCAATACCGTAGGCTTGTACTTTTATTCCCATGCCCATGGTTAAATTAGGCATGCCCAAGTTTAAATTTGACATGCCTAGGATCAATTTAGAGATTCGTAAGACCGTAGGCTTGTGCTTTCATGCCCATACCCAGGATTAAATTTGACATGCCCAAGTTTAAATTTTACATGCCTAGGATCAATTTTGAGATGCCCAAGACCATAGGCTTGTGCTTTCATGCCTATGCCCAAGTTTAATTTGACATGCCTAGGATCAATTTTGAGATTCCTAAGACCGTAGGCTTGTACTTTCATGCCCATGCCCAAGATTCAATTTTACATGCCCAAGTTTAAATTTGACATGCCTAAGATCAATTTTGAGATGCCTAAGTCCGTAGGGTTGTGCTTTCATGCCAATGCCCAAGATTAAACTTGATATCCCAAGCTTAAATTTGACATGCCTAGGATCAATTTTTAGATGCCCAAGACTGTAGGGTTGTGCTTTCAAGCCCATGCCCAAGATTAAACTTGATATCCTCAAGTTTAAATTTGACATGCCTAGGATCAATTTTGAGATGCCCAATACCGTAGGCTTGTACTTTCATTCCCATGCCCATGATTAAATTATACATGACCAAGTTTAAATTTGACATGCCTAAGATCAATTTAGAGATTCCTAAGACCATAGGCTTGTGCTTTCATGCCCATTCCCAAGATTCAATTTGACATGACCAAGTTTAAATTTGACATGCCTAGGATCAATTTTTTGAGATGCCAAGACCGTAGTGTTGTGCTTTCATGCCCATGCGCAAGATTTTATTTGACATGCCCAAGTTTAAATTTGTCATGCCTAGGATCAATTTTGAGATGCCAAAGACCGTAGGGTTGTGCTTTCATGTCCGTTCCCAACATTCAACTTGATATGCCCAACATTAAATTTGACATGCCTAGGATCAATTTTGAGATTCCCAAGACCGTAATGTTGTACTTTCATGCCCATGCCCAAGATTTTATTTGACATGCCCAAGTTTAAATTTGACATGCCTAGGATCAATTTTTAGATTCCTAAGACTGTAGGTTTGTTCTTTCACGCCCATGCCCAAGATTCAATTTGACATGCCCAAGTTTACTTTTGGCATGCCTAGGATCAAATCTGAGATTCCTAAGACCGTAGGCTTGTTTTTTCATGCTCATGCCCAAGATTCAATTTGACATGACTAAGTTTAAATTTGACATGCCTAGAATCAATTTTGAGATGCCCAATACCGTAGGCTTGTACTTTCATTCCCATGCCCATGATTAAATTAGACATGACCAAGTTTAAATTTGACATGCCTAGGATCAATTTAGAAATTCCTAAGACCGTAGGCTTGTGCTTTCATGCCCATGCGCAAGATTCAATTTAACAAGCCCAAGTTTAAATTTGACATGCCTAGGATCAATTTTGAGATGCCAAGACCGTAGTGTTGTGCTTTCATGCCCATGCGCAAGATTTTATTTGACATGCCCAAGTTTAAATTAGTCATGCCTAGGATCAATTTTGAGATGCCAAAGACCGTAGGGTTGTGCTTTCATGCCCGTGCCCAACATCCAACTTGATATGCCCAACTTTAAATTTGACATGCCTAGGATCAATTTTGAGATTCCCAAGACCGTAGTGTGCTGCTTTCATGCCCATGCCCAAGATTCTATTTGACATGCCCAAGTTTAAATTTAACATGCCTAGGATAAATTTTTAGATTCCTAAGACTGTAGGTTTGTTCTTTCACGCCCATGCCCAAGATTCAATTTGACATGCCCAAGTTTACATTTGGCATGCCTAGGATCAATTCTGAGATTCCTAAGACCGTAGGCTTGTTCTTTCATGATCATGCCCAAATTTGACATGCCTAATTTTAAATTTGACATGCCTAAAATCAATTTTGAGATGCCCAAGACCGTAGGGCTGTGCTTTCATGCCCATGCCCAACATTCAATTTGATATGCGCAAGTTTAAATTTGACATGCCTAGGACCAATTTTGAGATGCCAAATACCGTAGGATTGTATTTTCATGCCGATGCCCATGACTAAATTTGACATGCCCAAGTTTAAATTTTACATGCCTAGGACCAATTTAGAGATTTCTAAGACCGTAGGGTTGTGCTTTCATGGCCATGCCCAAGATTAAACTTGATATGCCCAATCTTAAATTTAACATGCCTAGGATGAATTTTGAGATGCCCAATACCGTAGGCATATACTTTCATTCCCATGCCCATGATTAAATTAGACATGCCCAA
The DNA here is from genome assembly GCF_003573695.1 of Papaver somniferum. Lineage (NCBI taxonomy): Eukaryota > Viridiplantae > Streptophyta > Magnoliopsida > Ranunculales > Papaveraceae > Papaver > Papaver somniferum. The sequence continues at coordinate 5,376,446 of NW_020645971.1, read as the reverse complement.
GTTTAAATTTGACATGCCTAGGATCAATTTAGAGATTCCTAAGACCCTAGGATTGTGCTTTGATGCCCACACAAATGATTCAATTTGACATGCCCAAGTTTAAATTTGATATGCCTAGGATCAATTTTTAGATGCCCAAGTCCGTAGGGTTGTGCTTTCATGCCCATTCCCAAGATTAAACTTGATATTCCCAAGTTTAAATTTGACATGCTTTGGATCAATTTTGAGATGCCCAAGTCCGTAGGGTTGTGCTTTCATGCCTATGCCCAACATTCAATTTGATATGTCCAAGTTTAAATTTGACATTCCTAGGATCAATTTTGAGATGCCCAATACCGTAGGCTTGTACTTTCATTCCCATGCTTTAAATTAGACATGCCCAAGTTTAAATTTGACATGCCTAGGATCAATTTAGAGATTCCTAAGACCGTAGGCTTGTGCTTTCATGCCCATTCCCAAGATTCATTTTGACATGCCCAAGTTTAAATTTGACATGTCTATGATCAATTTTGAGATGCCCAATACCGTAGGCTTGTACTTTTACTCCCATGCCCATGATTAAATTAGACATGCCCAAGTTTAAATTTGACATGCCTAGGATCAATTTAGAGATTCCTAAGACCGTAGGTTTGTGATTTCATGCCTATGCCCAACATTCAATTTGACATGTCCAAGTTTAAATTTGACATGACTAGGATCAATTTGAGATGCCCAAGTCCGTAGAGTTGTTCTTTCATTCCCATGCCCAATTTTAAATTTGACATGCTTAGGATCAATTTTGAGATGGAAATGACCGTAGGCTTGTGGTTTCATGCCCATGCCCAAGATTTTATTTGACATACCCTAGTTAAAATTTGACATGCCTAGGATCAATTTTGAGATGTCCAAGACCTTAGGGTTGTGCTTTCATGCCCATGCCCAAGATTAAATTTGATATGCCCAAGTTTAAATTTGACATGCCCAAGTTTAAATTTGACATGCCTAGGATCAATTTTGAGATGCCCAAGACCATGGGGTTGTGCTATCATGCATACCCAGCACTCAATTTGATATGCCCAAGTTTAAAATTTCCATGCTTAGGATCAATTTTGAGATGCCCAGTACCGTAGCTTGTACTTTCATTCACATGCCCATGATTAAATTTGACATGCCTAGGATCAATTTTGAATTTCCCAAGACCGTAGGGTTGTGCTTTCATGCGTATTCCCAAGATTAAATTTGACATGCCCAAGTTTAAATTTGTCATGACTAGGATCAATTTTGAGATGCCCAAGACCGTAGGCTTGTGCTTTCATGCCCATGCCCATGCCCATGCCCTAGTTTAAATTTGACATGCCTAGGATCAATTTAGAGATTCTTAAGACCGTAGGCTGGTACTTTCATGCCCATGCCCAAGATTCAATTTGACACGCCCAAATTTAAATTTGACATGTCTAGGATCAATTTAGAGATTCCTAAGAACGTAGGCTTGTACTTTCATGCCCATGCCCAAGATTCAATTTGACAGGCCCAAGTTTAAATTTGACATGCCTAGAATCAATTTTGAGATGCCTGTAGGATCAGAATCTCGTAACGACAATATTTCAGCGAAATTATCAACAACACAATACAACAGTGTCGCAGAACAATTTCAGGAAGAATATAAAAAATGACGTCAGCTAAGATCACGAGAAAGATGTGATAGTCCTGCGAAAATTAGAGAGCTTGCGAAATTAATATTTGTAAGGTTGCGAGAATGTCGCAGATCATACCCGAAAATAAAGGACAGATTAGTTGTCATCCACTATGTATTTCCCTATAAATAGTCGCTCAAGTTGTAAAGAAAGGGAGAGATCTTTTTGAGTAAGAAACAAGTAAATAGGAGAGAGAAAGTCTAGAGCAGAGGTCATTCTTGATTTCTTTATCTTTTCTTGTAAGAACATTCAAAGATTGATCAATAAAATTAAGAGTGTAAACCTAAAATGAGTTGATTAATAATGAAATCATATGAGGGGTGTAGTGTAGGATTTCCTGCAACTACATAATGGCGCTAGAAACAGGGAGATTGAAGATCGAAAGTTGAAGATTGTTGTTGAGAATATTCAAAAATCAAGAAAGTGATTAAATAAATCAGTGAACCAGTTAAAAGAAAGATGAATAGAATTAATGAAGATGACAAAAGATTGGAGTGTAATATGATAACAAAAACGATGGTTAATGAATTCCATGAAAACATCAAAGGAAGAATACATAAACGAAATTTTGAAGGAAGGAAGGTTATGGCGGTAGAAAAGACATCACCCTTGAAAGATTGGGAAAAGCAAAAAATTACATTCATGGCGGCAGAAATACCAAAAGAAAATTTGAACCACACATCTCCATTGGTTATCACAGTGCCTATTACGCGAAAAGAGAAGGAGACAACGACAAAATCCACAGGAGAATGGATATTGAACAGAACTTTAATCGATACAGGAAGTTCAGTGGATATAATATTTTATCACGCATTCCGGGGAATGGGATTTAAAGATGAAGAAATGTCCAGTTCAACATATTTTTTTCACGGCTTTGGAAAATCCACAACAAAACCTAAAAGAGAGATAGTGGTACGAATTCCACTTGGAGAAATCGAAACACATGTAACGTTGTGTGTGGTGGATATGGAATCGCCATATAATATGTTATTAGGAAGACCATGGATACATGCGATAAAAGTTGTAGTATCAACGTTGCATCAATGTATTAAATTCCCCACACCAAATGGAATAGGTGAAATCATAGAAGATGTTGACAATGCGAAATTATGTCATCAAATTGAAGTAAAGCATTATGAAGGACAAGCAAAAAAAAAACAATTTCGCAGAAAGTTGGCAAAGGAAGCAAAGAAAGAAGAAGAATTTAGAGTATATATGATAAGGGCAAAAGAAGGCAAAGGAATATCCAGCGAAATTTCGGAAGAAGGAGAAGGACCTATGAAAATAAAAGAACCAACACCAATGGGAGAACCTAAACCCAGTTACACTGCCGCAGAACCAACAAAAGAAATAAACGTTGGGACTATAGAAGAACCTCTAATATTGAGAATTGGAACCAAAATGGATGGAAGAAGAAGAAGAAAGAACTGTTAACTTGTTGCGAGAATATAAAGATGTTTTCGCAGGAAGCATGGATGAGATACCGGGAATAGATCCATCAATTGCATGCCACAAGTTGGAGATTAAAAAAATGTGAGACCATTTAAACAGAGAATAAGAAAAATTGCAACAACTTACCATTCCCAAATAGAAGAAGAACTACAGAAAATGCTTGATGCGGGAATCATAAGAGAAGCTAAATACCCAGAATGGATAGCGAATATGGTCATTGTCCCAAAGAAAAACAAAGGAATCAGGATTTGCATAGATTTCACTGATTTAAACAAAGCTTGCCCCAAAGATAGTTTTCCGTTACCAGATATTCCTCAAATGGTGGAATCCGCAGGAAAGATAGGTATCATCTTTAGATGGGTACAAAGGGTATAACCAAATCCCTCTCGCTGAAGAAGATCAAGAACATACTGCTTTCTTTGCCCCTAGAGGTTTATATTGTTACACGAAAATGCCATTTGGTTTGCGAAATGCGGGAGCGACATACCAAAGAATGGTAGAGAAGGTGTTCGCAAAATGGATACAAAAACATTAGAAGTATACGTGGATGACATGTTAGTAAAGAGTAAAGAAGCTAAAGACCATGTACAAGACCTGAGGGAGATTTTTGAACAAATGCGGCAGTATAACATTAAATTGAATCCTGAGAAGTGTACTATTGGAGTTGCATCGGGAAAATTTTTAGGCTACATTGTATCAAAGGAAGGAATACAGGTTGATCCAGAAAAAGTGCAAGCAGTTCGTGACATGCCAACACCAGCAACAATAAAAGATGTACAGAAGTTGAATGGGCTTCTAGCTTCGCTGGGGAGATTCATTTCGCGATCATCAGACAAATGCAAATATTTTTTCGATATACTCAAGAAGGGTGCGAAATTTAAATGGACTGATGAATGTGAAAAAGCTTTTCAAGGATCAAAGAACATCTTATGAATACAACTATTTTACAAAAAGCAGAATCAGGAGAAGAATTATTGATCTATCTTGCGACGACGTCGCATGCATTAAGTGTTGTGTTATTGCGAGTAGACGCAGGAGTGGAGAAACCCATTTATTACATTAGCAAAACTTTTAATACTGCCGAGAAGAATTACTCAAAGATTGAAAGTTAATCTTAGCATTAGTTTATGCATCATTTAAGCTCCGCATATACTTTCAAGCGCACAAGATAAAGGTATTAACAAAAGTACCAATTGAATCAGTGATGAAGAATTCTAAAAGATCAGGAAGAGTGGAGAGATGGAATGCACAAGTAGGCCACTTTGATATTAAATATGAAATTTTGTCTTCACCAAAATCACAAGTTGTTGCAGATTTCTTGGCAGAATTTCCTTTAGAAGAAGATGAAGCAGTAGAAGAAATGATGGATAAGAAGAAGAACAGAGATCCAAAAGATTTATTAACAGAACCAAATAGATGGGAGATATTGGTAGATGGATCATCAAATGGAGAAGGAAATGGAGTTGGAATTGTTTTAATTTCGCCAGAAGGAATAAAGATGGCTTTTTCATTCAGATTGGAATTTGCATCCACTAATAATGAAACAGAATATGAAGCTGTGATACATGCCTTAAAATTCGCAATAGAAATGAAACTAGAAAATGCCAGGATCACTAGTGATTCGCAGCTAGTTATTCGCCAAATAAAGGGAGAGTATACTACAAATGAACCATCCTTGAAGAAATACAAGAAGCTGGTTGAAGAATTGTCAGCGAAAATCCCAAAAATAAAATGGAGGCACATTTCAAGAAAGGATAACAGACTCGCAGACGCTTTTGCTTTCATCTCAAGCATGATGACAGATCCAACTGCGAGATGCATAAAAATACAAACACTTCTGTCACCATCAATCAATAAAGAAGAAGAAGACGTGGATGTGATGATAATAGACAATGAAGAAGAAGAACAAATGAACAATATCGCAGACTGGAGAATGGAACTTCATGCATATTTGGCGAAAGGAGAAACACCAAGAAATAGATTGGAAACACACAAGTTAAAAAGCCGTGCAACGAATTATGAATTAAGAGATGGGTTGCTATACCGAAAATCCTTTAATGGACCATCACTCAGATGTTTGACACGAGAGGAAGGAGAAAAGTGCTAAAAATGTTACATAGTGGGGATGCTGGCAATCATAGGAGGAAGATCTTTGGCACATAGAGCAAAAATGCAAGGTTATTACTGGCCATACATGCACGAAGATGCAAAACAATATCAAGACGTTGCGAAGATTGTCAGCGGCATGGAAAGAAAATACATGCACCTGGAGCACCATTATCATCTTCAACCAGTGTGTGGCCTTTTGGAAAGTGGGGCTTAGATATTGTGGGGCCATTTTTACCAGGCTGGACAAAGAAGATACTTAATAGTCGCAACAGATTATTTCACAAAATGGACAGAAGTGAAGGCAGTACAACATATTCGCGACAAAGATATCTTTACATTCATATTCGAAAATATCATTTGCAGATTGGAATTCCTGCACAGTTGGTATCTGATAATGGGAAACAATTTGAAGGACAGAATATAGAAATTACTTAATGCATTCAAGATAAAATGTGGAAAGTCTACTCCTTTGTATCCACAAGCTAATGGGCAAGTAGAAGCAACAAACAAAACAATTGCAGATATATTAAAGAAGAAATTGGAAGGACATCACAGAGCATGGTGCGAACAAGTACATAATGCAGTATGGGCTTATAATACAACTAGAAGAGAAGCTACTGGAATGTCACCTTTTGTTTAACATACGGAGTTGAAGCGGTGTTACCAACAGAAGTTGTTATTCCGACAACAAAAAGAGAAGCTTGGGAGAAAAATCTTAGTGCGGGTTGATTTTAAATAAACTTGATGAATTAGAAGAAAGAAGAGAAAAAGCTTTACAACATATGGAGAATTATCAGCGAAGATTAGCCCGAGAATATAATAAACGTGTCAAAATACGCGAATTTCAACCAGGAGATTTAGTTTCTGCGAGAGACACCAATATATCAGCGAGAAAATGGTGGAAAATTAGCGAAAAAATGGGATGGACCTTACATCATTAAGGAGATAGTTGGAACAGGAGCTTATAGATTAATGGATCCAGAAGGAGAGATGTTGGTCATAGATTAGACAGACCATGGAACAGGTTGTACTTAAAAAGATATTATCCAAGAAGCTTTGAGAAGTTATGGATTCTGAAAGAATAATTGCAAAACTATTCATATCAAAACAAGATCATTATGTGCGAAATTTTCGCAGAGATAATCACAAAATAATGACATAAAAGAAAGGGGCGAACCTTTATGGCGTACACCCTAGTTCGCGAATAAAATTTCGCAAGAGGCAAATGTAAGACCTAAAGTACGTCGTATTAGGGGGTACCTGTTGCATGGATCAGGAAAGGCTACACCGCCACCGGAACCTGAGTCATGGAGATTTGGGGTCAATAAAGCCCATTCGGAGAGGCACCTTGGATTCTCAGCTTAAGCATATGACTTGGGTTGGGCGACTAAGGTAATAAGGACTCTCCCAAGGAGTGCATATCTGATCAAGGCGCCGAGGTACACGGTTGAGTCAGAGTGCAGGGAAGTTTGAAGCGTACCTTGCCATTCTTGACAAGTCTTGGCTTATACTGCACTCGAGAAGAAAACCCACTTAGGGTGCAGTCTCGTAACCATAAACCCTAAGGTAAAAGGGATTAAGAGGCTGCAAAAAATAACTGGTTGTTGTAACCTTGTATGGTAGAAGACGCCTCTGAAGGGGCAACAGGGGGAAGATAAGGGCGGCACCCTCCATTAGGGAGATGATAAGTGTCTAAGACGCAAATGTCATGAGGTTTTCTATGGCAAGAATATTAAGGCTTGTCATATTGTGCAACAATCCTGAAGAGGCAATAATACAAAAGAAAAGATAAGACGAGATCAATGGGTTTTCGCATGAAAGTGCGAAGCGTCCTGCGATTTCGTCGCAAGACGGCAATGTCATGGGGCTTTATTTTTCGCAGAAATATTTAGGCCTGTCATATTGTCGTAACATTCTGAAGAGGCCATCATAAAAAAAGAAAAAGTTAGGCAGACCAATGGGTTTTTGCATGAAAGTGCAAGGACGTCTGCGATTTTGTCGCAATGACAGAGGTGGCATAATAAGCCTTTAATTAGGAAGGCAAATAAGACCACATGATAAAATAAAATATTATAAGTATTCGTACAGATTATTTTTTGCAAGAAAGATAATGAGAGGCAAGTAGGAATCAATCCACAGAAGCATTATCTTTCTCATCAACAAAATATTAAAAGGAAAATTAATACCAAAGTTGGTTTGAAAATGTAACTCGCAAAAGTGATAAAAATAAGACAGTTCAAGAAGATAAATCTAGATAAGAAGCTCAAGCTTCAGTATTAATTCTAGTAGCAGGAGATAACAGAAATTCTTCGCCAATATTCTCATTATCGCAAGTTTCTCCTTCATTTCGGTTCTGATCTTCGCCTTGACTAGCATCTTGATTATAGCCAGCAATTACTTCTTCAGGAGAAATTTCTTTCTCATTTTGATTAACACCAGCAGATGCTTCTTTAGAAGGAATTTATTCTCTATCTTCCAAGAAATTATCCTCTGCACCGCTTTTGTAATCATAATCACTATCAGCAGGACGAGGAACTTCATCATCATCTACTTATAAAGGTTCAATTGATGTAGGAGGAAGAGATTTGGACAATAAAATGTCATTTACAAGGACTTCATCCCGGAAATGAACTTGACGAAGAAGTGCTCTCTGATGATTCCTATCTTGAATATCCTTAAAATAAGAAAGATAATCAAGTCTTCTTTCTGCTCGGTCGCGAGAACCAGTAAGGGCAGAGACGAGCAATGCATTTTCTTTGCGAATTTTGGCATATTTAGCCTCAAAAACAAAAATGGAAGAATGAAGATTCTTCTCAGACTCTGCGAAAGATAGAATACAAAATTTCATTAAGATGAAGAACTCAGAAAGATATGACAAAGAAAAGATAATTAAGGCAGTCAAACTATTATGACTACCTTCCTTTTGCGAAATAAGGTGTTGAATCAAGGACAGACAACTATTCTCCCAACGGTCCATTGCGTCATCAAATTTATCTCCAACTAAACCTCTAAGTCGAGATTGAAGATTTTTCTCTTTAGAAATAAGAAAGGCATTTTTCTTCGCAGGAGAAGAATAAGATTCTTCTAATTTGGAATATTGTACTTTAAGCTGATTCTCCTTTACACTTAAAGATATTCTACCTTGAATAAGTGTATCTCTTTTAGCGATAGATGACGCTGTTACTTCTTTAAGTTCATTTCTCAAAGAGCGAAGAGATTGCTCTTGGTCATCACATACTTTTCGAAGAATACTAAGTTGTTGCGAAGATATCGCCATCTTGTTTAAATAAATTCGATTCTCCTGAGATAAGGTTTTATTCCCATCTGATAAAGTTTCCATCCCTAAATTAGCTTTAGTTAAAGAATAAGAAAGGCGAGATACTTCATTACTTAATAAATCTTGTCTTTGAACTAATTGGGTATTTTCATTGGTAATATTATTTATATGATCAAGAGAATATGAATAGAGGTTATCTAATTGGTTATATTGATCCATAAAGATTTTTTTATCAACACAGGCTTCTTCAACAGCAGATTCAAATTGATATCTCTCCACTATTCGTTTCTGGTTTAAAGCTTAACATGCGAAAGAGGGATTTCAAGGATAATTAAATAGGGAAGGATAAAACCATTAAAAAGGCAAATTAAAGACACAGATAAGAAAATCATACCTCTCAATTCATCATTCTTCTTGCGAAGATTGTCACGATCTAGCAAAACATTCTGAAGTTTTTGATTTTCGAGACGAAGAGCATTACATTCTTTTTACAAAACTGTCTGCGAAGCAGCTCTATCAGAACCTAAATGCTTGCTCAGAATTTCGCAAACATTAGACTTGATAGGATCAATAGAAGACTTCTTGACATCATCCAGGACTTCAGATAAAACTTTGAAGGCAATATCTATCCCTTCCACTTTTTCTTTCGAAAGAGGAAGAGACTTAGGTAGAGAACTGGTAGTGATAGAAGGTTGAGAAACATTCTCAATGGGAATAGAATAGGTTTCATTCACAGAAGGATCAACATGGGGCGTTTCAATCATTGAAAGGTCAGCTGAAGAAATGAAGTCTGAGGTAGCTTTTTCGCGAATTGGAGAGGTTTATCTTGCGAAGATGTCGCAGGAGATTTAGAAGAGATGAGTAAGTGGAAGGGAACAGAAGTTGGAACAGTTTTAAGGTGGCGAGATTTCTTGAGAGGTTTATTGACATCTTTATCACCCTGCGAATTATAATGCTTTCATGCCCGTACCCAACATCGAACTTGATAGGCCCAACTTAAAATTTGACATGCCTAGGATCAATTTTGAGATACCCAAGACCGTAGTGTGATGCTTTCATGCCCATGCCCAAGATTCTATTTGACATACCCAAGTTTAAATTTGACATGCCTAGGATCAATTTTTAGATTCCTAAGACTGTAGGTTTGTTCTTTCATGCCCATGCCCAAGATTCAATTTGACATGCCCAAGTTTAAATTTTACATGCCTAGGATGAATTTTGAGATTCCCAAGACCGTAGGCTTGTGCTTTCATGCCCATGCCCAAGATTCTATTTGACATGTCCAAGTTTAAATTTGACATGCCAAACATAATTTTGAGATCCCCAAGACCGTAGGGTTTTTCTTTCACACCCATGCCCATGATTCAATTTGACATTCCCAAGTTTACATTTGACATGCCTAGGATCAATTCTGAGATTCCTAAGACCGTAGGCTTGTTCTTTCATGCTCATGCCCAAGATTCAATTTGACATGCCTAAGTTTAAATTTGACATGCCTAGAATCAATTTTGAGATGCCCCATACCGTAGGCTAGTACTTTCATTCCCATGCCCATGATTAAATTAGACATGACCAAGTTTAAATTTGACATGCCTAGGATCAATTTAGAAATTCCTAAGACCGTAGGCTTGTGCTTTCATGCCCATGCCTAAGTTTCAATTTCACATGCCCAACTTTAAATTGGACATGCCTAGGATCAATTTTGAGATGCCAAGACCGTAGTGTTGTGCTTTCATCCCCGTGCCCAACATCCAACTTGATATGCCCAAATTTAAATTTGACATGCCTAGGATCAATTTTGAAATTCCCAAGACTGTAGTGTGCTGCTTTCATGCCCATGCCCAGGATTCTATTTGACATGCCCAAGTTTAAATTTTACATACCTAGGATCAATTTTTAGATTCCTAAGACTGTAGGTTTGTTCTTTCACGCCCATGCCCAAGATTCAATTTGACATGCCCAAGTTTACATTTGGCATGCCTAGGATCAATTCTGAGATTCCTAAGACCGGAGGCTTGTTCTTTTATGCTTATGCCCAAGATTCAATTTGACATGCCTAAGTTTAAATTTGACATGCCTAGAATCAATTTTGAGATGCCCAAGACCGTAGGGTTGTGCTTTCATTCCCATGCCCAACATTCAATTTGATATGCCCAAGTTTAAATTTGACATGCCTAGGACCAATTTTGAGATGCCAAATACCGTAGGCTTGTACTTTCATGCCCATGACCAAGACTAAATTTGACATACCCAAGTTTAAATTTGACATGCCTAGGACCAATTTAGAGATTTCTAAGACCGTAGGGTTGTGCTTTCATGCCCATGCCCAATATTCAATTTGATATGCCCAAGTTCAAATTTGACATGCCTAGGATCAATTTTGAGATGCCCAAGACCGTAGTATTGTGCTTTCATGCCCATGCCCATGACTAAATTTGACATACCCAAGTTTAAATTTGACATGCCTAGGACCAATTTAGAGATTTCTAAGACCGTAGGGTTGTGCTTTCATGGCCATGCCCAATATTCAATTTGATATGCCCAAATTCAAATTTGACATGCCTAGGATCAATTTTGAGATGCCCAAGACCGTAGTGTTGTGCTTTCATGCCCATGCCCAAGATTTTATTTGACATTCCCAAGTTTAAATTTGACATGCTTAAGATCAATTTTGAGATTCCCAAGACTATAGGGTTGTGTTTTCATGCCCATGCCCAAGATTAAACTTGATATTCCCAAGTTTAAATTTGACATACGTAAGATCGATTTTGAGATGCCCAAGAAGGTAAGGTTGTGCTTTTATGCCCATGCCAAAGACCATAGGGTTGTGCTTTTATGCCCATGCCCAAATTAAATTTGACATACCTAGGGTCAATTTTTACATGCCCAAGACCGTAGGGTTGTCCTTTCATTCCCATGCCCAACATTCAATTTGATATGAGAAAGTTTGAATTTGACATGCCTAGGATCAATTTTGAGATACCCAGGACCGTAGGGTTGTGTTTACATTCCGATGCCCAACATTCAATTTGATATGCCCTAGTTTAAATTTGACATGCCTAGGATCGATTTGAGATGCCCAAGACCGTAGGGTTGTGCTTTCATGCCCATGCCCAAGATTTAATTTGACATGCCCAAGTTTAAATTTGACATGCCTAGGATCAATTTTTTGAGATGCCAAAGACCGTAGGGTGGTGCTTTCATGTCCATGCTCAAGATTAAACTTGATATGCCTAGGTTTAAATTTGACATGCCTAGGATCAATTTTGAGATGCCCAAGACCGTAGGGTTGTGCGTTTATGCCCATTCCCAAGATTTTATTTGACATGCCCAAGTTTAAATTTGACATTCCTGGGATCAATTTTTTTTGAGATGCCCAATACCGTAGGCTTGTACTTTCATTCCCATGCCCATGATTGAATTAGACATGCCCAAGTTTAAATTTGACATGCCTAGGATCAATTTAGAGATACCTAAGACCGTAGGCTCGTGCTTTCATGCCCATGCCCAAGATTCAATTTGACATGCCCAAGTTTAAATTTGACATGCCTAGGATCAATTTTGAGATGCCAAGACCGTAGTGTTGTGCTTTCAAGCCCATGCCCAAGATTTTATTTAACATGCCCAAGTTTAAATTTGTCATGCCTAAGATCAATTTTGAGATGCCAAAGACCGTAGGGTTGTGCTTTCATGCCCGTTCCCAATATTCAACTTGATATGCCCAACTTTAAATTTGACATGCCTAGGATCAATTTTGAGATTCCCAAGACCATAGTGTTGTGCTTTCATGCCCATGCCCAAGATTCTATTTGACATGCCTAGGATCAATTTTTAGATTCCTAAGACTGTAGGTTTTTTCATTCACGCCCATGCCCAAGATTCAATTTGACATGCCCAAGTTTACATTTGGCATGCCTAGGATCAATTCTGAGATTCCTAAGACCGTAGGATTTTTCTTTCATGCCTATGCCCAAGATTCAATTTGACATGCCTAAGTTTAAATCTGACATGCCTAGAATCAATTTTGAGATGCCCAAGACTGTAGGGTTGTGCTTTCATGCCCATGCCCAACATTCAATTTGATATTCCCACGTTTAAATTTGACATGCCTAGGACCAATTTAGTGATTTATAAGACCGTAGGGTTGTGCTTTCATGCCCATGCCCAATTTTCAATTTGATATGCCCAAATTCAAATTTGACATGCCTAGGATCAATTTTGAGATGCCCAAGACCGTAGTGTTGTGCTTTCATACCCATGCCCAAGATTTTATTTGACATGCCCAAGTTTAAGTTTGACATGCTTAGGATCAATTTTGAGATTCCCAAGACTATAGGGTTGTGCTTTCATGCCCATGCCCGAGATTAAACTTTATATGCCCAAGTTTAAATTTGACATACCTAAGATCAATTTTGAGATGTCCAAGACCGTAGGGTTGTCCTTTCATTCCCATGCCCAACATTCAATTTGATATGCGAAAGTTTGAATTTGACATGCATAGGATCAATTTTGAGATACCCAGGACCGTAGGGTTGTGCTTTCATGCCGATGCCCAACATTCAATTTGATATGCCCTAGTTTAAATTTGACATGCCTAGGATCAATTTTGAGATGCCCAAGACCGTAGGGTTGTGCTTTCATTCCCATGCCCAAGATTCAATTTGACATGCCCAAGTTTAAATTTGACATGCCTAGGATCAATTTTTTTTAGATGCAAAGACCGTAGGGTGGTGCTTTCATGCCCATGCTCAAGATTAAACTTGATATGCCCACGTTTAAATTTGACATGCCTAGGATCAATTTAGAGATTCCTAAGACCGTAGGCTCGTGATTTCATGCCCATGCCCAAGATTCAATTTGACATGCCCAAGTTTAAATTTGACATGCCTAGGATCAATTTTGAGATGCCCAAGACCATAGGATTGTGCTTTCATGCCCATGCCCAATATTCAATTTGATATGCCCAAGTTTAAATTTGACATGCTTAGGATCAATTTTTAGATTCCCAAGACCGTAGTGTTGTGCTTTCATGCCCATGCCCAAGATTTTATTTGACATGACCAAGTTTAAATTTTACATGCCTATGATCAATTTTGAGATGCCAAAGACCGTAGGCTTGTGTTTTCATGCCCATGCCCAAGATTTTATTTGACATGACCTAGTTAAAATTTGACATGCCTAGGATCAATTTTGAGATGCCTAAGACCCTAGGGTTGTGCTTTCATGCCATGCCCAACATTCAATTTGATTTGCCCAAGTTTAAATTTGACATGCCTAGGATCAATTTTGAGATGCCAAATACTGTAGGCTTGTACTTTCATTCCCATGCCCATGATTAAATTTAACATGCCCAATTTTAAATTTGACATGCCTAGGATCAATTTATAAATTCCTAAAACCGTAGGCTTGTGCTTTCATGCTCATGCCAAAGATTCAATTTGACATGCCTAAGTTTAAATTTGACATGCCCAGAATCTATTTTGAGATGCCCAATACCGTAGGCTTGTACTTTCATTCTCATGCCCATGATTAAATTAGACATGACCAAGTTTAAATTTGACATGCCTAGGATCAATTTAGAGATTCCTAAGACCGTAGGCTTGTGCTTTCATGCCCATGCTCAAGATTCAATTTGACAAGCCCAACTTAAAATTGGACATGCCTAGGATCAATTTTGAGATGCCAAGACCGTAGTGTTGTGCTTTAATGCCCATGCGCAAGATTTTATTTGACATGCCCAAGTTTAAATTTGTCATTCCTAGGATCAATTTTGAGATGTCAAAGACCGTAGGGTTGTGCTTTCATGCCCGTGCCCAACATCCAACTTGATATGCCCAACTTTAAAATTGACATGCCTAGGATCAATTTTGAGATTCCCAAGACCGCAGTGTGCTTCTTTCATGCCCATGCCCAAGATTCTATTTGACATGCCCAAGTTTAAATTTGACATCCCTAGGATCAATTTCTAGATTCCTAAGACTATAGGTTTGTTCTTTCACGCCCATGCCCAAGATTCAATTTGACATGCCCAGATTTACATTTGGCATGCCCAGGATCAATTCTGAGATTCCTAAGACCGTAGGCTTTTTCTTTCATGCTCATGCCCAAGATTCAATTTGACATGCCTAAGTTTAAATTTGACATGCCTAGAATTAATTTTTAGATGCCCAAGACCGTAGGGTTGTGCTTTCATTCCCATGCCCAACATTCAATTTGATATTCCCAAGTTCAAATTTGACATGCCTATGATCAATTTGGAGATACCCAAGACCGTAGTGTTGTGCTTTCATGCCAATGCCCAAGATTTTATTTGACATGACCAAGTTTAAATTTGACATGCTTAGGATCAATTTTGAGATTCCCAAGAATATAGGGTTGTGCTTTCATGCCCATTCCCGAGATTAAACTTGATATTCCCAAGTTTAAATTTGACATACGTAAGATCGATTTTGAGATTCCCAAGACGGTAGGGTTGTGCTTTCATTCCCATCCCAAAGACCATAGGGTTGTGCTTTCATGCCCATGCCCAAGTTTAAATTTGACATGCCTAGGGTCAATTTTAACATGCCCAAAACCGTAGGGTTGTCCTTTCATTCCCATGCCCAACATTCAATTTGATATGCTAAAGTTTGAATTTGACATGCCTAGGATCAATTTTGAGATACCCAGGACCATAGGGTTGTGTTTACATGCCGATGCCAAACATTCAATTTGATATGCCCTAGTTTAAATTTGACATGCCTAGGATCAATTTTAAGATGCCCAAGACCGTAGGGTTGTGCTTTCATGCCCATGCCCAATATTCAATTTGACATGCCCAGGTTTAAATTTGACATGCCTTGGAACAATTTTTTGAGATGCCAAAGACCGTAGGGTGGTTCTTTCATGCCCATGCTCAAGATTAAACTTTATATGCCCACGTTTAAATTTGACATGCCTAGGATCAATTTTGAGATGCCCAAGACCGTAGGGTTGTGCTTTCATGACCATGCGCAACATTCAAATTGATATGTCCAAGTTTAAATTTGACATTCCTAGGATCAATTTTTTTTTTGAGATGCCCAATACCGTAGGCTTGTACTTTCATTCCCAAGCCCATGATTTAATTATACATGCCCAAGTTAAAATTTGACATGCCTAGGATCAATTTAGAGATTCCTAAGATCGTAGGCTTGTGCTTTTATGCCAATTCCCAAGATTCAACTTGATATTCCTAGGAACAATTTTTTGAGATGCCAAAGACCGTAGGGTTGTGCTTTCATTCCCGTGCCCAACATTCAACTTGATATTCCCAACTTTAAATTTGACATGCCTAGGATCAATTTTGAGATTCCCAAGACCGTAGTGTTGTGCTTTCATGCCCATGCCCAATATTCTATTTGACTTGCCCAAGTTTAAATTTGACATGCCTAGGATCAATTTTTAGATTCCTAAGACTGTAGGTTTGTTCTTTCACGCCCATGCCCAAGATTCAATTTGACATTCCCAAGTTTAAATTTGTCATGCCTAAGATCAATTTTGAGATGCAAAAGACCGTAGGGTTGTGCTTTCATGCCCGTGCCCAACATTCAACTTGATATGCCCAACTTTAAATTTGACATGCCTAGGATCAATTTTGAGATTCCCAAGACCGTAGTGTTGTGCTTTCATGCCCATGCCCATGATTCTATTTGACTTGCCCAAGTTTAAATTTGACATGCCTAGGATCAATTTTTAGATTCCTAAGACTGTAGGTTTGTTCTTTCACGCCCATGCCCAAGATTCAATTTGACATTCCCAAGTTTAAATTTGACATGCCTAGAATCAGTTTTGAGATGCCCAAGACCGTAGGGTTGTGCTTTCATACCCATGCCCAACATTCAATTTGATATGCCCAAGTTTAAATTTGACATGCCTAGGACCAATTTTGAGATGCCAAATACCGTAGGCTTGTACTTTCATGCTCATGCACATGACTAAATTTGACATGCCCAAGTTTAAATTTAACATGCCTATGACCAATTTAGAGATTTCTAAGACCGTAGGGTTGTGCTTTCATTCCCATGCCCAATATTCAATTTGATATGCCCAAGTTCAAATTTGACATGCCTAGGATCAATTTTGAGATGCCCAAGGCCGTAGTGTTGTGCTTTCATACCCATGCCCAAGATTTTATTTGACATGCCCAAGTTTAAATTTGGCATGCTTAGGATCAATTTTGAGATGTCCAAGACCGTAGGGTTGTCCTTTCATTCCCATGCCCAACATTCTATTTGATATGCGAAAGTTTGAATTTGACATGCCTAGGATCAACTTTGAGATACCCAGGACCGTAGGGTTGTGCTTTCATGCCGATGCCCAACATTCAATTTTATATGCCATAGTTTAAATTTATCATGCCTAGGATCAATTTTGAGATGCGCAAGACCGCAGGGTTGTGATTTCATGCCCATTCCCAAGATTAAACTTGATATACCCAAGTTTAAATTTGACATGCCTAGGATCAATTTTTAGATGCCCAAAACCGTAAGGTTGTGCTTTCATGACCATACCCAAGATTAAACTTGATATGCCCAAGTTTAAATTTGACATGCCTAGGATCAATTTTGAGATTCCAAAGACTGTAGGGTTGTGCTTTCATTCTCATGCCCAAGATTAAACTTGATATGCCCAAGTTTAAATTTGACATGCCTATGATCAATTTGGAGATGTCCAAGACTGTAGGGTTGTGCTTTCATGCCCATTAACATTCAATTTGATATGCCCAAGTTTAAATTTGACATGCCTAGGATCAATTTTGAGATGCCCAATACCGTATGCTTGTACTTTCATTCTCATGCCCATGATTAAATTTAACATTCCCAAGTTTAAATTTGACATGCCTAGGATCAATTTTAAGATTCCTAAGACCGTGGGCTTGTGCTTTCATGCCCATGCCCAAGATTCTATTTGACATGCCCAATTTTAAATTTGGCATGCCTAAGATCAACTTTGAGATGCCCAAGTCTGTAGGGTTGTGCTTTCATGCCCATGCCCAAGATTAAACTTGATATGCCCAAGTTTAAATTTGATATGCCTAGGATCAATTTTGAGATTCCCAAGACCGTAGAGTTGTGCTTTCATGCGCATGCCCAAGATTAAACTTGATATGCCCAAATTTAAATTTGACATGCCTAAGATCAATTTTGAGATGCCCAAGACCGTAGGGTTGTGCTTTCATGCCCATGCCCAAGATTAAACTTGATATGCCCAAGTTTAAATTTGAGATGCTTGGGATCAATTTTGAGATGCCCAAGACCGTAGGGTTTTGCTTTCATGCCCATGCCCAAGATTATATTTGACATGCCTAAAATATATTTTGATATACCCAAGACCGTAGGCTAGTGCTTTCATGCCCTTTCCCAAGATTTTATTTGACATGCCCAAGTTTAAATTTGATATGCCTATGATCAATTTTGAGATGCCCAAGACCACAGGGTTGTGCTTTCATGCCCATTCCCAAGATTAAACTTTTATGCCCCAGTTTAAATTTGACATGCCTAGGATCAATTTTGAGATGCGCAAGACCGCAGGGTTGTGCTTTCATGCCCATGCCCAAGATTAAACTTGACATACCCAAGTTTAAATTTGACATGCCTAGGATCAATTTTGAGATTCCCAAGACTGTAGGGTTGTGCTTTCATGCCCATGCCCAAGATTAAACTTGATATGTCCAAGTTTAAATTTGACATGCCTAGGATCAATTTTGAGATGTCCAAGACTGTAGGGTTGTGCTTTCATGCCCATGCCCAACATTCAATTTGATATTCCCAAGTTTAAATTTGACATGCCTAGGATCAATTTTGAGATGCCCAATGCCGTATGCTTGTACTTTCATTCTCATGCCCATGATTAAATTTAACATGCCCAAGTTTAAATTTGACATGCTTAGGATCAATTTTAAGATTCCTAAGACCGTGGGATTGTGCTTTCATGCCCATGCCCAAGTTCCATTTGACATGCCCAATTTTAAATTTGGCATGCCTAAGATCAACTTTGAGATGCCCAAGTCTGTAGGGTTGTGCTTTCATGCCCATGCCCAAGATTAAACTTGATATGCCCAAGTTTAAATTTGATATGCCTAGGATCAATTTTGAAATGCCAACACCGTAGAGTGGTGCTTTCATTCCCATGCTCAAGATTAAACTTGATATGCCCACGTTTAAATTTGACATGCCTAGGATCAATTTAGAGATTCCTAAGACCGTAGGCTCGTGATTTCATGCCCATGCCCAAGATTCAATTTGACATGCCCAAGTTTAAATTTGACATGCCTAGGATCAATTTTGAGATGCCCAAGACCGTAGGGTTGTGCTTTCATGCCCATGCCCAAGATTAAACTTATATGCCCAAGTTTAAATTTGACATGCCTAGGATCAATTTTGAGATGTGCAAAACCGCAGGGTTGTGCTTTCATGCCCATGCCCAAGATTGAACATGATATACCCAAGTTTAAATTTGACATGCCTAGGATCAATTTTGAGATGCCCAAGACCGTAGGGTTGTGCTTTCATGCCCATGCCCAAGATTAAACTTGGTATGCCCAAGTTTAAATTTGGCATGCCTAGGATCAATTTTGAGATGCCCGAGACTGTAGGTTTGTGCTTTCATGCTCATGCCCAAGATTAAACTTGACATGCCCAAGTTTAAATTTGACATACCTAAGATCAATTTTGAGATGTCCAAGACCGTAGGGTTGTCCTTTCATTCCCATGCCCAACATTCTATTTGATATGCGAAAGTTTGAATTTGACATGCCTAGGATCAATTTTGAGATGCCCAAGACCGTAGGGTTGTGCTTTCATGCCCATGCCCAAGATTAAACTTGATATGCCCAAGTTTAAATTTGATATGCCTAGGATCAATTTAGAGATTCCCAAGACCGTAGAGTTGTGCTTTCATGCTCATGCCCAAGATTAAACTTGATATCCCAAATTTAAATTAGACATGCCTAGGATCAATTTTGAGATGCCCAAGACCGTAGGGTTGTGCTTTCATGCCCATGCCCAAGATTAAACTTGATATGCTCAAGTTTAAATTTGACATGCCTAGGATCAATTTTGAGATTCCCAAGACTGTAGGTTTGTGCTTTCATGCCCATGCCCGAGATTAAACTTGATATGCCCAAGTTTAAATTTGACATACCTAAAATCAATTTTGAGATGTCCAAGACCGTAGGGTTGTCCTTTCATTCCCATGCCCAACATTCTATTTGATATGCGAAAGTTTGAATTTGACATTCCTAGGATCAATTTTGAGATACCCAGGACCGTAGGGTTGTGCTTTCATGCCGATGCCCAACATTCAATTTGATATGCCATAGTTTAAATTTGACATGCCTAGGATCAATTTTGAGATGCGCAAGACCGCAGGGTTGTGCCTTCATGCCCATGCCCAAGATTAAATTTGATATACCCAAGTTTAAATTTGACTTGCCTAGGATCAATTTTTAGATGCCCAAAACCGTAAGGTTGTGCTTTCATGACCATACCTAAGTTTAAATTTGACATGCCCAAGTCTAAATTTGACATGCCTAGGATCAATTTTGAAATGCCCAAGACTGTAGGGTTGTGCTTTCATGCCCATGCCCAAGATTAAACTTGATATGCCCAAGTTTAAATTTGACATGTCTAGGATCAATTTTGAGATGTCCAAGACTGTAGGGTTGTGCTTTCATGCCCATGCCCAACATTCAATTTGATATGTCCAAGTTTAAATTTGACATGCCTAGGATCAATTTTGAGATGCCCAATACCGTATGCTTGTACTATCATTCTCATGCCCATGATTAAATTTTAGATGCCCAAGTTTAAATTTGACATGCCTAGGATCAATTTTAAGATTCCTAAGACCGTGGGCTTGTGCTTTCATGCCCATGCCCAAGATTCTATTTGACATGCCCAATTTTAAATTTGGCATGCCTAAGATCAACTTTGAGATGCCCAAGTCCGTAGGGTTGTGCTTTCATGCCCATGCCCAAGATTAAACTTGATATGCCCAAGTTTAAATTTTATATGCCTAGGATCAATTTTGAGATGTCCAAGACCGTAGAGTTGTGCTTGCATGCGCATGCCCAAGATTAAACTTGATATGCCCAAGTTTAAATTTGACATGCCTAAGATCAATTTTGAGATGCCCAAGACCGTAGGGTTGTGCTTTCATGCCCATGCCCAAGATTAAACTTGATATGCCCAAGTTTAAATTTGACATGCTTGGGATCAATTTTGAGATGCCCAAGACCGTAGGGTTGTGCTTTCATGCCCATGCCCAAGATTATATTTGACATGCCTAAAATCTATTTTGAGATACCCAAGACCGTAGGATAGTGCTTTCATGCCCTTGCCCAAGATTTTATTTGACATGCCCAAGTTTAAATTTTATATGCCTAGGATCAATTTTGAGATGCCCAAGACCGTAGGGTTGTGCTTTCATGACCATGCCCAAGATTAAACTTATATGCCCAAGATTAAACTTATATGCCCAAGATTAAACTTGATATTCCCAAGTTTAAATTTGACGTGCCAAGGAACAATTTTGAGATGCCCAAGATCGTAGGGTTTTGCTTTCATGCCCATGCCCAAGATTAAACTTGATATGCCGAAGTTTAAATTTGACATGCCTATGATCAATTTTGAGATGCCAAAGACCGTAGGGTTGTGCTTTCATGCCCATTCCCAATATTTTATTTGACATGTCCAAGTTCAAATTTGATATGCTTAGGATCAATTTTGAGACTAATAAGACCATAGGCTTGTGCTTTCATGCTCATGCCCAAGATTAAACTTGGCATGCCCAAGTTTAAATTTGACATTCCTAGGATCAATTTTGATATGCCCAAGATCGTATGGTTTTACTTTCATGCCCATGCCCAAGATTAAACTTGATATGCCCAAGTTTAAATTACGCATGCCTAGGATCAATTTTGTGATGCCCAAGACCGTAGGTTTTTGCTTTCATGCCCATGCCCAAGATTAAACTTGACATGCCCAAGTTTAAATTTGACATGTCTAGGATCGATTTTGAGATTCCCATGACCGTAGGGTTGTGCTTTCATACCGATTCCCAAGTTTAAATTTGACATGCCTAGGATCAATTTTGAGATGCCCAAGACCGTACGGTTATGGTTTCATACCCATTCCCAAGATTAAACTTGATATACCCAAGTTTAAATTTGACATGCCTAGGATCAATTTTGAAATGCCCAAGACCGTAGGGTTTTGCTTTCATGCTCATGCCCAAGATTAAATTTGATATGCCCAAGTTTAAATTTGACATGCCTAGGATCAATTTTGATATGCCCAAGACCGTAGGGTTGTGCTTTCAACCCCATTCCCAAGATTAAACTTGATATGCCCAAGTTTAAATTTGACATGCCTAGGATCAATTTTGAAATGCCCAAGACCGTAGGATTTTGCTTTCATGCCCAAGCTTAAGATTAAACTTGATATGCCCAAGTTTAAATTTGACATGCCTAAGATCAATTTTGAGATGCCCAAGACTGTAGGGTTGTGCTTTCAACCCCATGCCCAAGATTAAACTTGATATGCCCAAGTTTGACATGCCTAGGATCAATTTTTAGATGCCCAAGACCGTATGGTTTTGCTTTCATTCCCATGCCCTAGATTAAACTTGATATGCCCAAGTTTAACTTTGACATGCCTAGGATCAATTTTAAGATGCCCAAGACTGTAGGTTTTTTCTTTCATGCCCATGCCTAAGATTAAACTTGATATGCCCATTTTTAAATTTGGCATGCCTAGGATCAATTTTGTGATGTCCAAGACCGTAGGTTTTTGCTTTCATGCCCATGCCCAAGATTAAACTTGAAATGCCCAAGTTTTAAATTTGACATGCCTATGATCAATTTTGAGATGCCCAAAACCGTAGGGTTGGGATTTCATGCCGATGCCCAATATTTTATTTGACATTCCCAAGTTTAAATTTGACATGCCTAAGATCATTTTTGATATGCCCAAGACTGTAGGGTTATGCTTTAATGCCCTTGCCCAAGGTTAAACTTGATATGCCCAAGTTTAAATTTTACATGCCTAGGATCAATTTTGAGATGCCCAAGATCGTAGGGTTGTGCTTTCAGGACCATGACCAACATTTAATTTCGTTTGTCTAAGTATAAATTCGACATACCTAGGATCAATTTTGATATGCCCAATACCGTAGGATTGTACTTTCATGCCCATTCCCATGATTAAATTTGACATGCCTAGGATCAATTTTGAGATTCCTAAAACCGTAGGCTTGTTCTTTCATGCCCATGCCCAAGATTCAATTTGACATTCCCAAGTTTAAATTGGACATGCCCAAGACCGTAAGGTTGTACTTTCATGCCCATGCCCAAGATTAAAATTGATGTGCCCAATTTTAAATTTGACATGCCTATAATGAATTTTGAGATGCCCAAGACCGTAGGGTTGTGCTTTCATGCTCATGCCCAAGATTAAACTTCATATGCCCAAGTTTAAATTTGACATACCCAGGATCAATTTTGAGATGTCCAAGACCGTATGGTTTTGCTTTCATGCCCATTCCCAAGATTAAACATGATATGCCCAAGTTTAAATTTGACATGCCTAGGGTCAATTTTGAGATGCCCAAGACCGTAGGGTTGTGCTTTCATGCCCAAGCCCAAGATTAAACTTGATATTCCCAAGTTTAAATTTTACATACCTAGGATCAATTTTGAGATGCCCAATACCGTAGGATCGTACTTCATGCCCATTCCCATGATTAAATTTGACATGCCCAATTTTGAGATTCCTAAAACCATAGGCTTGTTCTTTCAGGCCCATGCCCAAGATTCAGTTTGACATTCCCAAGTTTAAATTTGACATTTATTTTTTGATAAGTCAAAAATTTGTATTAATAGATAACAAAATTTTCAAGAAATTATGTACAAGAAAAGAGGTCACAGCAACCCCAAAAACTTGTAAACTATTTAAAACGAAAATAAGAAACATTTGGGTATTCAACTGAATTTAGAAAAGGTGGTCTTCTATTAAATTGCATTCCCACTTCATTAGCTAGAAAACATCCATGCTTAGCCATTTTATCTGCTGAAAAATTCGCCTTCCTAAAGGTATGAATTAACCTTATAGGCGTATAATGCCTGCAAATCACCATCCATCTATTCTTTGCAAACCAAGGAATAAAATTATTTTTGAAAGCTTCTACCACGCCATAAGAATATGATCGCACACAAATACGTTCAAAACCCCATTGCATAGCCCACTCCAAACCAACAAGAATGCCATATAACTCTGCCAAGTAATTTGTCGTAACACCAAGTCTGATACTCATAGCTCCAAGCACTGAACATTGCGCGTCTCTAGCCACTACTTCAGCACCTGCAATGCCTGGTGTTGATGGTGGATTTTAGTTCAGGACTAAAATTATAAAAGCCAAAATTATGCGCTGACATTCTGCAAAGGATAGAGCCACTGATAAGTGATGAATACTTCTCCACTTTACGAATTCACCTAAAATAGAGCATGTAGCAACAATCCCATATACCTTGTGAATTTATAACATTATTAATGTATGACCAGACTTGTATTTCCTGTACTGCTCCACTCTTATCATTGGTGCGGCATGATGACTGAGTGTTGCTCTCAGCAGAGCAACACGAATCTCCAAGCATTAATAATGAAGCATGTACGAAATACCCGTACATGCTATAACTCTCGGAGTGTTATACTAGCCCGGTTGAGCATCAGGACTGTCCATATCAGTCTCAGAAACGATCACGACCATCCAACTTCACCAGCATGATTGGATGTCTCAGATCGAATACATAACCCTCAGGCAGGTAGTGGAGTATTCACCACCGACCCAATGCAAGCCCCGCATGGTCGGCCTCCCCAAAAGGGTAGCATGGCTTTCCAAATCGTCATCCAAAGCAGCGGGGACGTGAAACCCTAATTTAGGGTCTGCGGCACATTACATGTGTCGCAAAGCAGTCTCAACCATCCATCTGCGCAGGCATAGATGGAGGGTCTAGATGTATATTCAAAGGTCCCAGAGCATGTCAACACAATCACCGAGGGCCCGCCTACACACATCACCGATCGGTCAGGACCAACTATAGTTGGTCGTTCCAGTTCGTGCTCCCAAATAAGGCATTACGCACGGCCGGTGAAACCCTAATTAGGGTTTGAACATCACGAGCGTCCATTTTCTCCCGCAAGAATGAAGGGTCCAGGAATAGACTAGGCAGGTCCGGTGCGCATCAACATGATCATCGTGGTACCATCTATATCCATACCCGATCAGCCAAGGTATATCATGCCTGGTTGCCTTGATTCGCACGCCCAAACTAGGCGTGGTCACACCTCCCAATTGCAAACTAATCTCAACCACTCAACTTTGCCGGACAAATTGAGTGGCTTAGATCATGTTTCTATGGGACAATGAAATACAGGCGTGTACACCATCCCGTCGTATGCACACCAGACTAATCGGCCAAGACCGACTAGGCTTGATCGCCTCGAAACGCGCGCCCGAAGTTGGCATGACGCGCGGCCTTTGCGGCACCGGATTTCTATCGCAAATTGATATTAACCACTCCTCTTTACCGTAAAAATCGAGTGGCTTAGATCACACTTTCACGGGACAATGAGCTGTGGCCATGTACACCGACATGCCGTCTACACGCATGCATAATCGGCCTTGCTAAAATCGTGTCCCAAGCTTGGATTCGATCAAGATGAAGAGTGATGATTGTGCACCTCTTCATAAACCCTAATTCCACTAACGTTGCAGATGAGTGTCTCAAAGATCATCTCGTCCGTTAAGCTTCATCTTCTTGGTTATACAACCCTGGTCAGGAGTTAACTGGTCAATGAGGTGTCGTGGTGATTACCATCCGTCACTCTACCACACCAAGTGATCGGCCAAGTCAGGACTTAACTGTACAGCCCCAAACGATCACTTGAAGATGGCTAGACATGCATTTATTTTAAGACGCTTAATCGTGACTTACTCCATTAAGCCTTAAAACAGCGATGCTTCACTCATGCTAAATACATTCAGTGTATTAATGCATAGAATTCACGTGATATTTTACAAGTATCAAATTCCCAAATAACTTAGTTATTTAACCTAGCATTACATGCTACTTCCTGTGGGTCCCACGATCCAGACATCAATCATGTCACAAACTGGGGGATACATACTGGGGTATTGGTCTGGCGGTTTACAGCATGCAGCGCACAACGCGCCATCACAAGAACGTGTCAGGAAGTTATGGGCGGTTAGTGATGATGGGAGAAGTGGGCAAGACTGATCGTGTAACACTAACACTCGCAAATCCACTATTCCATCACTCCACTTTCTCCACTTCCCATGAGAGACGTGGGTTAGGCTTAATGACTTGTATAAATAGGTTCTCCTCCCTATTTTCAAACAAGACAAGACAACAGACTCAAGTGTTGATACAACCGTATTCAAACACCGGAACTGATAGATTACATTCTGCAAGCCAATTCAGCTTTCCGATACAAGTCATACATAGCCAACACCTTCACAATCTCAACACCTTCTTCGATTCCCTCCCTAAAATCAACCCCATATCCTTCACTTTGTGACCGAAGCAAGTCTGGAACGGCCATTTCTTGGTTTAGGCCAGAATTGTACAGATTGATTTCTCGAATCACAAATCACTCCCGTGCAGTGCATTTGTTTAGGGTTTAGATTCGTTTCTCATCCACACACCCACATTTACCAAAAACCGCGGAAACAGTTTTCACCCATAAAAAATTGGCGACCATAGTGGGAGATTAATCTCTCGGTTGTGAAGTCAATTTCTTCAATACCAATTCAATTTTACTAATTTCGAAAATGGTGGATCTTAGGTCTGGATCAGCGACCAATCCTGATGGGACTAGCATTGACAACACTCTCGGTGTTGATATCCCAGGTGTCACCGTGCATCCAGTCAATACCATCAATGTATCTCGTGGAATTGCTTCCTCTACTATCAGCACTAGCAGAGCAGGAGATGTTCCAGTACGTGTAACACCTCCCATCACCAGAGACATAACAACCGCAAATCCCGGCATGTCCTCAAGTGTAACTCCTCCGGCGGTCACCAGAGCAACAACTTCCACCCCTTCATCAGAACAAGGAGCTGGAGGAGCAAGAGGAGGACCATCTCCCAATACAATCGCATGGTGAGGCAGGAAGTCCTTGCTAAGGCTCAAACGGATATGGATGCAATACAAAAAGAGGTACTCACTTTTCTTAAGACATTAATTTATCGATTTCCATAAGAGCCGCGACATCTCCTGGATCCAACAAGGAACGCATTCAACGCACCCGGAGAAGGTACTTCAGCGGCGCGGACCTACATGGACCTGATCAAAGAAGTGACATCAGATATGAAGGGTCCTGTCATGGAGATTCCTACACTGGGGACTGATCCTCACAACGATCCTCCTCAAGTCAATAGTCTCACTATGAGCCAGAGGCCGGTGGATCAGGAACCGGTTTCTCTAGTGGAAAGTTTATGCGAACTTTTACACCTCTCGAAGAATCAACGGGCAGAGACGTTTTGCTGCAATCAACCAGAAGAAGGTCACAACCGGGCCCTACACGTTACTGCACGCATCAAGGATTCAGAGATCAAGAGGGACCTCATCGACATGGGAGCGTCTTCGAATGTGATTACTCTCAAGACTCTCAGGACGGCCAAGGTTCGTTCAGGCAAGATCGTATGGCATCCTACCACAATTACAGACTTTGAATGAAACCATACCAGCCCATAAGAGATCGTCCCTTCAATGTATCACCAATGCCTGAAGACTATGTTGAATAAAGAAGTCATTCATATTCCTGCATCATTGTTTCCTTACGCACGAATATGCGGAGTGGAACTGTTCAAACCGATGGAAGCTCCGCGGGAAGGATCAGACAAAGTCCATTGCATCCCACTCCCCACGTGAGCGTCAATCCAGGAGGAAGACCGACCTGCATCATCGAAGGCTAGGCCCCATGATGCATCCTTGCTGACGAGGCATCTTAATTCTTCTCTCCACCCAACGGAATGCTACATCAACGATCAGCCACAAGAAGAAGTGCTAGACGCTCCACGACAGCTGCAAGATGGTACCAACTCCACAACTGATGATCTCGGCGATGAGGAATCTCCTATGCCTATCTCCATCAGATCGACCTTGTGTAAGCATTCATACAATCTCCGATCCAAGCCGGTCAAACAATCTCCGAGGCAATTCAGACGCGAGATCAGGTGTTGCATGGATTCTAGAGGCTTGAACGAATGCTGCCCCAATGACGATTTCCTCTACCCAACATCGACATGTTGGTAGATGCTACCAGCGAACACGGCATGTTCTCCTCCATGGATGGATGTAGCGGCTACAACCAGATAAGGATGTATGAGCATGGTGCAAGTAAGACATCTTTTCAAACCCTATTGGAAACTTTTGTTATACCGTAATGCCATTCGGTTTGAAAAGTGCCGGTGCTACGTATCAACGCACTATGACGACAATCTTCCATGATATGATGCATAAGCAAGTTGAAGACTACGTGGACGATATAGTAGTCAAACAAGACTCGAGCTATCCTCACAATGCCGCTGCCGCGAACCGTTAAGGGGCTCCACAGCTTCATGGGCAAACTGAATTCGACGTTTTATACCTTCCTTAGCCCAGCTCGTTGCTTCATTCACTCCCTTGATGAAGAGACGAGAAAGTTTCGTCTGGACCGCACTACAACAGGAAGCGTTTCGAAGGATTTAACGAATATTGTCATCTCGAAATCATCACAAGGGTTCATCTATCATGTCAACCCGGACAAAGAGCGAGTCAGGGACATCTTCGGATCTACTGGAGCGTCCCGAATTCAGGACACTTGAGGGTCACGATCCAAATGTGACTGAACAACAAGTGGTGTAATTGTGCATCAATATGACGGAACCTGTCTATCGTGCTTTGTCGAAGAACTTGCGCTTTTAGACATCCTCTGAACTCCGTAAAGCTGCTAAACACTTAGTTGCGACATCACCTGCCCTGTTAGAAGAACAAGCCTTCCAGTAATGAAGAGCCTCATAATGTTCGCGGAAGCATACATCTCACCAACATGCAATACAACCTTCAGCCTGCTGTAAGCAGTTTCACTAAAGCAGCAAGAGGAAATCCACCGAGATACAACATCCTGCGCGTCCAAAATTTCCAACTTCAACTCTAGCACCACGTGCAAGACTGCCGCAACATCAATAATGAAACAACATCCAAGATATTCCATATCCGGATCGACGGTAACTACATCAATGAGAGACGCTTTCATAATTTGTCTCTCGTGGAAAAAATAGTTCTGTTACCAAAGGAGATTACGCCTGGGACTTAAGAGGGTGCCAAGTTCGTGCAAGTTGCCACCACGCCTCTCCCTGCCAGTCTCTTCTGATCACAGTTGCTGCCAAGAACTGTTGTTGCTCGTCGATTGATACCATCCATAGCTTCACCATATCAACAACCATTACGTACAAAAGACCCATCGGGCATACAAGATGGAGCCACGTAGACCACGCTTGGAGACTGAGGCTCAGCATGAAATTCCTTCGCCGTTAGTCAAGAACTTCTTCAACACAGGAGAGGTAGTCAATCAAGAAGCATGTAATTCGCAAAGGGAACCCAAGCTGAAGAAGAGGCCGCTTCATCACTCTCCAGCAGAAGCCGCTTCAACACCCTCTCCAGCAGAAGCTGCTTCAACGCTCTCCGGTTCCTACTCGCTCCAGAAGCTGCTCTAACGCTCTCCAGGACCTGCTCGCTCCAGAAGCTGCTTCAACGCTCTCAGCGGGACCCACACCACGTTCGAACATACAAGGTTCACGTTTGGGAAAAACAAGCAGCCTGGGTCCCACGAGCAAAGGGAAGATCGATGTTGGTTAGCAAGACCGGTGTTAGTCATCAAGACGACACAGCAACAAGGCCGGTGTCGGTCGAGGCAGCGATGTCCGTCAGCAAGGTCAGAGTTCATCAAATCAGCAAGGTCGGTGTTCGTCAAGGCAAGGCCGGTGTTGGTCAAGGAGCAAGTCTCGTGTTGGGTGAGGCAACAGGTTTGGTTTCAGGTCAAAGAAGGTACGCGGCGGGTCCCACTTGATCAGGCACAACTAGCCCCAGATAGTCAAAGCAGGCACAACCGCCCCCAAGCAAAACATGCACGCGGAGGGTCCCACGTTCAGGCAAAGCAAGCAAGGCTGGTATTGAGCCACGTCAGCAAACAAGGCCGGTGTTGGTCGAATCCACGAAGCCGGAGTTGATCAAGGTCATAAGGCTGGTATTCGAATGAAATAGGCGCACACAGCAGGGACGGCTTTCAGTCGAAGCACATGGCCGACGTTTGAAGCATGTACATGGTGGACCCGTGTTTAATTGAAGCATGCACGTCTTCCATGTTCGAAGCAAGCATGATTACATCGGGTCCCACGTTCGACCAAAGCAGGCACACAGTGGACCCACGTTTAACCGAAGCAGGCACAACAATCCCACGTTCTATTAAGCAGGCGCATGATGAGTCCCACGGTTGAGCGAAGTAGGCGGGCCCACA
The DNA here is from genome assembly GCF_003573695.1 of Papaver somniferum. Taxonomy (NCBI): domain Eukaryota; kingdom Viridiplantae; phylum Streptophyta; class Magnoliopsida; order Ranunculales; family Papaveraceae; genus Papaver; species Papaver somniferum. Next base: position 5,346,335 of record NW_020645971.1, on the reverse strand, counting down.
TGCCTATCAAACAGGTGCAACAGGGTAACGTTTGGTCGAAGCATATACATGGTGGGGTCCACATCCGTTCAGGGTTACATGCACGGTTGTCTATGGTAAGAGGAGCATACAAGTTCTATTCCCTTCTTGGCTCAAATACCTGAAGAAGGAAACCGGTCCCACCAAGGTCGTCGTCACACCTGGCATTCTCCCACGAATGAAGCAGGCGCAAAATTCCGTCGATTAGGCCCATCAATCCCACGTTCGATCAAGCAGGCGCAATAGCCCCTCGACCGAAGCAGGCTTAGAAAGGTCGATCCGGCATGACCGACATTCGAACGGAGCAAGCACGGAGCAGGCTCTCGACCGAAGCAGGCATATCAAGGTCGATCGAAGCAGGAAAGACCAAAATCATACTAGGGGAATGCTCGCCTGGACGCCTCTTGGACGTGACATGCTCCAAGGACAGGACGACCCGTCTCTCCTGGTAACATCTAACTTTGTCTCATAATTTTTATCTTTAACTGTCACCATCTCATGCCTACCCCATAATAATGCAACCATTATGTGCTAGGCAGGGGACTTAATGTTAATGGTGGATTTTAGTTCAGGGCTAAAATTGTAAAAGCCAAAATTATGCGTTGACATCCTGCAAAGGATAGATCCACTGATAAGTGATGAATACTTCTCCACTTTACTAATTCACCTAAAATGGAGCATGTAGCAACAATCCCATATACCTTGTGAATTTATAACATTATTAATGTATGACCAGCCTTGTATTTCCTGTACTGCTCCACTCTTATCATTGGTGTGGCATGAAGACTGAGTGTTGCTCCCAGCAGAGCAACACGAATCTCCAAGCATTAATAATGAAGCATGTACGAAATACCCGTACAGGCTATAACTCTCGAAGTGTTATACTATCCCGACTGAGCATCTGGACTGTCCATATCAGTCTCAGAAACGATCACGACCATCCAACTTCACCATCATGATTGGATGGCTCAGATCGAATCCATAACCCTCAGGCAGGTATTGGAGTATTCACCACCGACCCAATGCGGGCCCCGCATGGTCAGCCTCCCCAAAAGGGTAGCATGGGTTTCCAAATCGTCTAGCCAAAGCAGCGCGGACGTGAAACCCTAATTTAGGGTCTGCGGCACATTATATGTGTCGCAAAGCAGTCTCAACCATCCATCTTCGCAGGCATAGATGGAGGGTATAGATGTAGATTCAAAGGGCCCAGAGCATGTCAACACAATCACCGTGGGCCCGCCTACACACATGACCGAACGGTCAGGACCAACTATAGTTGTTGTTCCAGTTCGTGCGCCCAAACAAGGCATGACGCACTGCCGGTGAAACCCTAATTAGGGTTTGAACATCACGAGCGTCCATTTTCTCCTGCAGGAATGAAGGTTCCAGAAATTGACTAGGCAGGTCCGGTGTGCATCAACATGATCACCGTGGGCCCATCTATCTCCACACCTGATCGGCCAAGGTATCTCCACACCCGATCGGCCAATTGCAAACTAATCTCGACCACTCAACTTTGCCGGACAAATTGAGTGGCTTAGATCACGTTTCTATGGGACAATGAGATACAGGCGTGTACACCAGCCCGTCGTCTGCACACCAGACTAATCGGCCAAGACCGACCAGGCTTGGTCGCCTCGAAACGCAGGCCCAAAGTTGGCATGACGCGCCGCCTTTGCGGCACCAGATTTCTGTCGCAAATTGATCTTAACCACTCCTCTTCACCGGACAAATCGAGTGGCTTAGATCACACTTTCACGGGACAATGAGGTATGACCATGTACACCGACATGCCATCTACACGCATGCATGATCGGCCTTGCCAAAATTGTGTCCCAAGCTTGGATTCGATCAAGCTGAAGAGTGATGCTTGCACACCTCTTCAGAAACCCTAATTCCACTAATGTTCGTAGATGAGTGTCTCAAAGATCATCTCGTCCGTTAAGCTTCATCTTCTTGGTTATACAACCCTGGTCAGGAGTTAACTGGTCAATGAGGTGTCGTGGTGATTACCATCCGTCACTCTACCACACCAAGTGATCGGCCAAGTCAGGACTTAACTGTACAGCCCCAAACGATCACTTGAAGATGGCTAGACATGCATCTATTTTAAGACGCTTAATCGTGACTTACTCCATTAAGCCTTAAAACAGCGATGCTTCACTCATGCTAAATACATTCAGTGCATTAATGCATAGAATTCACGTGATATTTTACAAGTATCAAATTCCCAAATAACTTAGTTATTTAACCTAGCATTACATGCTACTTCCTGTGGGTCCCACGATCCAGACATCAATCATGTCACAAACTGGGGGATACATACTGGGGTATTGGTCTGGCGGTTTACAGCGTGCAGCGCACAACGCGCCATCACAAGAACGTGTCAGGAAGTTATGGGCGGTTAGTGATGATGGGAGAAGTGGGCAAGACTGATCGTGTAACACTAACACACGCAAATCCACTATCCCATCACTCCACTTTCTCCACTTCCCATGAGAGACGTGGGTTAGGCTTAATGACTTGTATAAATAGGTTCTCCTCCCTATTTTCAAACAAGACAAGACAACAGACTCAAGTGTTGATACAACCGTATTCAAACACCGGAACTGATAGATTACATTCTGCAAGCCAATTCAGCTTTCCGATACAAGTCATACATAGCCAACACCTTCACAATCTCAACACCTTCTTCGATTCCCTCCCTAAAATCAACCCCATCTCCTTCACTTTGTGACCGAAGCAAGTCTGGAACGGCCATTTCTTGGTTTAGGCCAGAATTGTACAGATTGATTTCTCGAATCACAAAGCACTCCCGTGCAGTGCATTTGTTTAGGGTTTATATTCGTTTCTTATCCACACACCCACATTTACCAAAAACCGCGGAAACAGTTTTCACCGATAAACACCTGGATTGCCTCTCGCCGCACCATCACAACATAATTGTAGTTCATTAACATCAGGTGGATGCCAAAAATACTCCACTGGTTGTTTCCTATGAACACTCCTGTGTTGAACACGGAAATTGTTCAAAAAAATAATATCCTCAGCGCAATTCTTCATATGACCCTTGAGCCGAATAGAATAGTCCTGGATCAACTTCAAAACTCGTTTATAAAACACGCTCCAGTTAGGCTTCTTATGATCAAAAATCCCCTTGTTCCACAACTTCCACAGTTCATACTTTAGCACCAGATTGACAAGAAGCCATAGGTCACAGACTATTGGACTCTTGCCCTTTGGTTGCTTTATAAGAAACAACAAGATTAGCATTAGGCTGCAAGTTAAAAATATCAGAAAGCCAATTTCAGGCTCTTGCTGCAAAGCTGCACTCATACAACACATGAACCAGCGTTTCTTCATCAATTCCGCATAGGCGGCACTTATTATCAAGTGGAATTTTGAATCTGCTCTTGGTTAAATCATATGTAGCACAAACCCCATAGATAAATTTTCAATTCTGAGCCGCCAGAACTGGATGGATTTCTTTTCTCCAAAGAAGCGTCGCACCCTCCAGCTTGGTTTCTTCTCCAATTGGCGTTGGCATCTTATGAATCTCCTGTCCAGCAGCAATCATGCGTTGTCCCACTGGCCATCAGTCACCACATCACTAACACGCACTGTGTTATCAAGCGTTTAATCATTAAGAGCCTCTGCAATACTAAAATCAGCATACCAAATATTATAATAAAGAGAAGTATCCCTACCATCTCCTAACAAGACTTTAGTATTTTATTTCCACCAGATTATACACACTACGCACGCCAGGCAAAATGGAAGATTTAACACCCGTAACCTCAGTGCGCCCATTACGACCAAAAATTTTAGCCTTAAGATAAACAACCCATTTCTTTTTATAATTACGAATCTTCCACCATAGCTTCATAAGAAGTGCCTTGTTCATCGTAGCCATACGATTTAAATTTGACATGCCCAAGACCGTAGGGTTGTGCTTTCATGCCCATGCTCAAGATTAAAATTGATGTTCCCAAGTTTAAATTTGACATGCATAGGATCAATTTTGAGATGCCCAAGACCGTAGGGTTGTGCTTTCATGCCCATGCCCAAGATTAAACTTGATATGCCCAAGTTTAAATTTGACATGCCTAGGATCAATTTTTAGATGCCCAAGACCGTAGGGTTGTGCTTTCATGCCCATGCCCAAGATTAAACTTGATATGCCCAAGTTTAAATTTGACATGGATATGATCAATTTTGAGATTCCCAAGACTGTGGGGTTGTGCTTTCACGAAAAAACTCTATTCTAGATCGTCTTTGGATGATTTAGGATGGGGGAGACATCAGATTCAAGCCAAAAAACAATGGTTTCTTATGCTGATTTTTTTAAACGCAAAAAAGTTTTCAAAAAACTCTAGTAGTGATCTTAAAACTTTACCATACTCTACTTTAGTAGAGGGTAAACCAACTTTAGTGATTCCAACAGAGCTTTTTCGTGAAGGTTGTGATATATGGAAGTTTAGTTTAATAGGAAGATTGGATCTCAAAGATCTAGTTTTCTCTGATGTGAAGAAATCTTTGCTTCAACTGTAGAATATTTCTCAAGAGAGATGCAGATTTGTTCCTATGCTCAAAGGTTTTTTCATTATTAAGTTGGAGTCATTGGAAGATAAAATGAAGATTCTTAAAGGAAAAGAAGAATGGATTGTGGCGAATCAAGTTCTTATTATTCAAGAATGGTTTCCAGGTTTTAATCCGGTTCGGCAAAGTACTTCGCACGCTATGGTTTGGGTTAAGTTTCCAGGTTTATGTGTTGAATTATGGACAGAAAAATCTCTTATGTCCATAGGTAAAATTCTAGGTAATCCAATTATTGTGGATAATAGAAATTTGAATCATGAATATGGATACTTTGCATATGTTCTTATTGATATTGATTTTTCAGTTGAAGTTCCTTGTGAAATCAATCTTGTATCTGGTGGTAAAAGTTTTACTCAGGAAGTTGATATTCCAAAAAAGTCAAAATTGTGTAGCCATTGTAAAATCATTGGTCATGAGTTCAAGGAGTGCAAGGTTGCTATCAATGTGCTCAAACCTGATGCGAAGCAACCTAGCAAAGTGCAAAAAATCAATGCACAACCTGCGAAGGGTTGGCAACATGTCAAAAGGAAGAAAAAAGGCAAGGATAGTGACGAACAAAATTGTTCCGTGTCGGAAGAGTTTGTGCCTACAATTCTAGTGGTTAATACTCCATCTATTCCAACTCCAAAGGTGGATGAAGTGCTTAATTCTGGTGAAATTATTGCAAATAAGTATGAGGTCCTCAATTCGGAGTGGTTTTGTGAATGAGGACAATGGGGTGAACATGGAAGAGGATGGATTTTCTGTTGAGTCTGATGAAGATAGTTTTGGCTAAACGTGAAGCTAAGAGATTAGCTAAACAAGAAGCTAAAACAAAAGCACTTTTGGACAAAGCTGATGCGGCAAAACTGAAAGCAACACAAACTGTCTCTAAAAGGGTCCAAACAGCTCCTAACACGGAAAAATCTGGAGGTGGTTTGGGTGACTCAAGTTCTGGACATTTTTGGGAAACAAATTCAAATCATGATTCGGTTTTGACAGCTAATACCAGAGTTTTGAATGCGAGAAAATCTTCAAATTTTGGTGTTAATACGCCAGCAAATAAAGATCTTGTTTTGGAGAATAATTCAGTTTTAGTTAAGGCTAAAAATCAGCGAGATTCAAAAGAGAATGACGTTAATATAAGAAAGGATTTGGAGTTTAAGTCGCAACAAAACTCTAAAGATATTTCCTTAAATTCAAAAGATATTTCTGACCGAGATTTAAAGGAGGGAATAAAAAATCAGCTAAAATTGGCGTTAATATAGGAAAAGATTTGGAGTTTAAGTTGCACCAAAATTCTAATGATATTTCCTTAAATAATTCTTGTCAAGATTTGGAAGGAGGGGATAAATTTTCAGCAAATATCAAAGATTTGCAAACAACCAAATCTCGTGTTTTTAAGCCAAATCAAGGGCGGGATGTACATAATTTGGAATTGGCGGAAAAAAAGGAAACTGAGTCAATGGATATGGGAACAAAGGCTAGAGGGCCTGACTTAGGTAGCAAATCAGTTGGGTCGGATCCTAAAGAGGCTTTGAATACTAATTCTTTGGGGTTTAAGGCTCAAAAAGGAGGGACTCCTTTCCAGTTCAAGATGTTTTGAAGTTATCAAACTTAGTTAACAGTCTTTTGACTTTGGTTTTTAAGGTCTTCGGGCTACTAGGGAAGTTATTTATTTTATCCCTTTGGTTTATGAAGGTGGGGGCCTTGAGCCCCCTTTGTAATTATTGTAGTTACGTTTTTTACTTTAATAAACTATTGGACTTAGCAAAAAAAAAAGCCCAATATTAAACTTGATATGCCCAAGTTTTAATTTGACATGCCTAGGATCAATTTTGAGATGCCCAAGACCGTATGGTTGTGCTTTCTCCGATGCCCAACATTCAATTTAATATGCCCAAATTTAAATTTGACATGTCAAGGATCAATTTTGAGATGGCCAATACCGTAGGCTTGTACTTTCATTCCCATGCACGTGATTAAATTTGACATGCCCAAGTTCAAATTTGACATGCCTAGGATCAATTTTAAGACTCCTAAGACCGTAGGCTTGTGTTTTTATGCCCATGCCTAGGATCAATTTTGAGATGCCCAAGTCCGTAGGGTCGTGCTTTCGTGCCCATGCCCAAGATTAAACTTGATATGCCCAAGTTTAAATTTGACATGCCTATCAATTTTGAGATGCCCAAGACAGTAGGCTTGTTCTTTCATGCCCAAGCCCAAGATTAAATTTGACATGCCTAGGATCAATTTTGAGATGCCCAAGACCATAGGGTTGTGCTTTCATGCTCATGCCCAAGATTAAACTGGATATGCCCAAGTTTAAATTTGACATGTCTAGGATCAATTTTAAGATGCCCAAGACCGTTGGTTTTTTTTTCATGCACATGCCCAAGATTAAACTTGACATGCCCAAGTTTAAATTTGACATGCCTAGAGTCAATTTTGAGATGCCCAAGACCGTAGGGTTTCGCTTTCATGCCCATGCCCAAGATTAAACTTGATATGCCCAAATTAAATTCGACATGCCTAGGATCAATTTGGAGATGCACAAGACCGTAGGATTGTGCTTTCATGCCCATGCCCAAGATTAAACTTGATAAGCCCAAGTTTAAATTTGACGTGCCTAAGATCAATTTTAAGATGCCCAAGACCGTAGGGTTGTGCTTTCATGCCCATGCCCAAGATTAAACTTGATATCCCCAAGTTTAAATTTGACATGTCTAGGATCAATTTTGAGATGCCCAAGACCGTAGGGTTGTGCTTTCATGCCCATGCCCAACATTCAATTTGACATTCCCAAGTTTAAATTTGACATGCCTAGGATCAATTTTGAGATGCCTGAGACCGTAGGGTTATGCTTTCAAGCCCATGCCCAAGTTTAAATTTGACATGCCTAGAATAAATTTTGTGATGCCCAAGACCATAGGTTTGTGCTTTCATGCCCATGCACAAGATTAAACTTGATATGCCCAAGTTTAAATTTGACTTCCCTAGGATCAGTTTTGAGATTCCCAAGACCGTAGGGTTATGCTTTCAAGCCCATGCCCAAGTTTAAATTTGACATGCCTAGGATCAATTTTGTGATGCCCAAGACCATAGGTTTGTGCTTTCATGCACATGCGCAAGATTAAACTTGACATGCCCAAGTTTAAATTTGACATGCCTAGGATCAATTTTGAGATGCCCAAGACCGTAGGGTTGTGCTTTAATTCTCATGCCCAAGATTAAACTTGATACGCCCAAGTTTAAATTTGACATGCCTAGGATCAATTTTGAGATGCCCAAGACCGTAGGGTTGTGCTTTCATGCCCAAGCCCAAGATTAAACTTCATATGCCAAAGTTTAAATTTGACATGCCTAGGATCAATTTTGAGAAGCCCAAGACCGTAGGGTTGTGCTTTCATGCCCATTCTCAAGATTAAACTTGGTATGCCCAAGTTTAAATTTGACATGCCTAGGATTAATTTTGAGATGCCCAAGACCGTAGGGTTTTACTTTCATGCCCATGCCCAAGATTAAACTTGATATCCCCAAGTTTAAATTTGACATGCCTAGGATCAATTTTGAGATTCCCAAGACCGTAGAGTTGTTCTTTCATTCCCATTCCCAAGATTAAACTTGATATGCCTAAGTTTAAATTTGACATGCCTAGGATCAATTTTGAAATTCCCAAGACCGTTGGTTTGTGCTTTCATGCTCATGCCCAAGATTAAAATTGATATGATCAAGTTTAAATTTGACATGCCTAGGATCAATTTTGAGATGCCCAAGATCGTAGGGTTGTGCTTTCATGCCCATGCCAAAGATTAAACTTGATATTCCCAAGTTTAAATTTTACTTTCCCAAGTTTAAATTTGGAAGGAGGGATAAATTTCCAGCAAATATCAAAGATTTGCAAACAACCAAATCTCGTGTTTTTAAGCCAAATCAAGGGCGGGATGTACATAATTTGGAATTGAAGGAAAAAAAAAGGAAAGTGAGTCAACGGATATGGGAACAAAGGCTAGGGTGCCTGATTTAGGTAGCAAATCAGTTGGGTCGGATCCTAAAGAGGCTTTGAATACTAATTCTTTGGGGTTTAAGGCTCAAAAAGGAGAGACTCCTTTCCGGTTCATGATGTTTTGAGGTTATCAAACTTAGTTAACAGTCTTTTGACTTTTGTTTTTGAGGTCTTCGGGCTGTTAGGGAAGTTATTTATTTTATCCCTTTGGTTTATGGGGGTGGGGGCCTTGAGCCTCCTTTGTAATTATTGTAATTACGTTTTTTGCATTAATAAACTATTGGACTTAGCAAAAAAAAAAGCCCAATATTAAACTTGATATGCCCAAGTTTAAATTGGACATGCCTAAGATCAATTTTGACATGCCCAAGACCGTAGGCTTGTGTTTTCATGCCCATGCCAAAGATTCAATCTGACATTCCCAAGTTTAAATTTGACATGCCTAGGATCAATTTTGAGATGCCCAATTCCGTAGGGTTGTGCTTTCATGCCCATGACCAAGATTAAACTTGATATGCCCAAGTTTAAATTTGACATGCCTAGGATTAATTTTGAGTTGGTCAAGGCCGTATGGTTGTGCTTTCATGCCCATGACCAAGATTAAACATGATATGCCCAAGTTTAAATTTGACATGCCTATCAATTTTGAGATGCCCAAGACAGTAGGCTTGTTCTTTCATGCCCATGCCCAAGATTAAATTTGACATGCCCAAGTTTAAATTTTACATGCCTAGGATCAATTTTGAGTTGCCCAAGACCGTAGGGTTGTTCTTTCATTCCCATGCCCAACATTCAATTTGATATGCCCAAGTTTAAATTTGATATTCCTATGATCAATTTTGATATGCCCAAGACCGTAAGGTTATGCTTTCATGCCCATGCCCAAGATTAAACTTGATATGCCCAAGTTTAAGTTTGACATGCCTATCAATTTTGAGATGCCTAAGACCGTAGGGTTGTGCTTTCTTTCCAATGCCCAAGATTAAACTTGATATGCCCAAGTTTAAATTTGACATGCCTAGGATCAATTTTGAGATGCCCAAGACCGTAGGGTAGTGCTTTCATGCCTATACCCAAGATTAAACTTGATATGCCCAAGTTTAAATTTGACATGGCTAGGATAATTTTTGAGATTCCCATGACCGTACGGTTTTGCTTTCATGCTCATGCCCAAGTTTCAGTTTGACATGCCTAGGTTCAATTTTAAGATGCACAAGACCGTAGGTTTTTGCTTTCATGCCCATGCCCAAGATTAAACCTGACATGCCCAAGTTTCAGTTTGACATGCCTAGGATCAATTTTGTGATCCCAAGACCGTAGGTTTTTGCTTTCATGACCATGCCCAAGATTAAACCTGACATGCCCAAGTTTAAATTTGACATGCCTAGGATCAATTTTGAGATTCCCAAGACCGTAGGGTTATGCTTTCATGCCCATGCCCAAGAATTTATTTGACATGCGCAAGTTTAAATTTGACATGCCTAAGATCAATTTTGAGATGCCCAAGAACGTAGGGTTGTGCTTTAATGCCCAAGCCCAAGTTTAAAATTTGACATGCATAGGATCAATTTTGAGATGCCCAGGACCGTAGGGTTGTGCTTTCATGCCCATTCCCAAGATTAAACTTGATATTCCCAAGTTTAAATTTGACATGCCTATGAGCAATTTTGAGATACCCAAGACCGTAGGGTTGTTCTGTCATGCTCGTGCCCAAAATTAAACTTGATATGCCCAAATTTAAATTTGACATGCCTAAGATCAATTTTGAGATGCCCAAGACCGTGGGGTTGTGCTTTCTTGCCAATGCCCAAGATTAAACTTGATATGCCCAAGTTTAAATTTGACATGCCTAGGATCAATTTTTAAATGCCCAAGACCGTAGGGTTTTGATTTCATGCCTATACCCAAGATTAAACTTTATATACCCAAGTTTAAATTTGACATGCCTATGATAATTTTTGAGATGCCCAAGACCGTAAGGTTTTTCTTTCATGTCCATGCCCAAGATTAAACTTGATATTACCAAGTTTAAATTTGACATGTCTAGGATCGATTTTGTGATGCCCAAGACCGTAGGTTTTTGCTTTCATTCTCATGCCCAAGATTAAACCTGACATGCCCAAGTTTAAATTTGACATGCCTAGGATCAATTTTGAGATGCCAAAGACCGTAGGGTTATGATTTCATGCCCATGCCTAAGATTTTATTTGACATGCCCAAGTTTAAATTTGACATGCCTAAGATCAATTTTGAGATGCCCAAGACCGTGTGGTTGTGATTTAATGCCCATGCCCAAGATTAAATTTGATATGCCCAAGTTCAACTTTTACATGTCTAGGATCAAATTTGAGATGCCAAATTCCATAGGGTTGTGCTTTCATTCCCATGACCAAGATTAAACTTGATATGCCCAAGTTTAAATTTAACATGCCTAGGATTAATTTTGAGTTGCTCAAGGCTGTATGGTTGTGCTTTCATGCGCATTCCCAAGATTAAACTTGATATGCCCAAGTTTAAATTTGACATGCCTATCAATTTTGAGATGCCCAAGACAGTAGGCTTGTTCTTTCATGCCCATTCCCAAGATTAAATTTGACATGCCCAAGTTTAAATTTTACATGCCTAGGATCAATTTTGAGATGCCTAAGACCATAGGGTTGTTCTTTCATTCCCATGCACAACATTCAATTTGATATGCCCAAGTTTAAATTTGATATGCCTATGATCAATTTTGATATGCCCAATACCGTAAGCTTATGCTTTAATGCCCATGCCCAAGATTAAACTTGGTATGCCCAAGTTTAAATTTGACATGTCTATCAATTTTGAGATTCCCAAAACCAAAGGGTTGTGCTTTCTTGCCAATGCCCAAGATTAAAATTGATATGCCCAAGTTTAAATTTGACATGCCTAGGATCACTTTTGAGATGCCCAAGACCGTAGGGTTGTGCTTTCGTGCTCGTGCCCAAAATTAAACTTGATATGCCCAAGTTTAAATTTGACATGTCTAGGATCAATTTTGAGATGCCCAAGACCGTGGGGTTGTGCTTTCTTGCCAACGCCCAAGATTAAACTTGATATGCCCAAGTTTAAATTTGACACGCCTAGGATCAATTTTTAGATGCCCAAGACCGTAGGGTTGTGATTTCATGCCTATACCCAAGATTAAACTTGATATGCCAAGTTTAAATTTGACATGCCTATGATAATTTTTGAGATGCCCAAGACCGTAAGGTTTTGCTTTCATGCCCATGCCCAAGATTAAACTTGATATTACCAAGTTTATTTGACATGCCTAGGATCAATTTTGTGATGCCCAAGACCGTAGGTTTTTGCTTTCATTCCCATGCCCAAGTTTAAATTTGACATGCCTAGGATCAATTTTGAGATGCCCAAGACCGTAGGGTTATGATTTCATGCTCATGCCCAAGATTTTATTTGACATGCCCAAGTTTATTTGACATGCCTAAGATCAATTTTGAGATGCCCAAGACCGTATGGTTGTGCTTTAATGCCCATGCCCAAGATTAAACTTGATATGACCAAGTTCAAATTTTACATGTGTAGGATCAAATTTGAGATGCCCAATACCGTAGGCTTGTACTATTATTCCCATGCCCGTGATTAATTTTGACATGCCGAAGTTTAAATTTGACATGCCTAGGATCAATTTTGAGATGCCCAAGTCCGTAGGGTTGTGCTTTCATGCCCATGACCAAGATTAAATTTGACATGCCCAAGTATAAATTTTACATGCCTAGGATCAATTTTGAGATGCCCAAGACCGTAGGGTTGTGCTTTCATTCCCATGCCCAACATTCAACTTGATATGCCCAAGTTTAAATTTGTTATGACTAAGATCAATTTTGAGATGCCCAAGACCCTAAAGTTTTGCTTTCATGCCCATGCCCAAAATTAAACTTGATATGCCCAAGTTTAAATTTCACATGCCTATCAATTTTGAGATGCCCAAGACCGTAGGGTTGTGTTTTCTTGCCCATGCCCAAGTTTAAATTTGACATGCCTAATACCAATTTTGATATGCCCAAGACCGTAGGGTTGTGCTTTCTTTCCCATGCCCAAGGTTTTATTTGACATGCCCAAGGATCAATTTTGAGATTCCCAAGACCGTAGACTTGTTCTTTCATGCCCATGCCCAAGATTTTATTTGACATGCCCAAGTTTAAATTTGACATGCCTAAGATCAATTTTGAGATGCTCAAGACGGTAGAGTTGTGCTTTCATGCCCATGCCCAAGATTAACCTTGATATGTCCAAGTTTAAATTTGACATGCCTTGGATCAGTTTTGATATGCACAAGACCGTAATGTTGTGCTTTCATGCCCATGCCCAAGTTTAAATTTGACATGCTTAGGATCAATTTTAAGATGCCCAAGACCGTAGGCTTGTTCTTTCATGCCCATGCCCAACATTCAATTTGACATGCCCAAGTTTAAAATTTACATGCCTAAGATCAATTTTGAGATGCCCAAGACCGTAGGTTTCTGCTTTCATGCCCATGTCAAAGATTAAACTTGATATGCCCAAGTTTAAATTTGACATGCCTAAGATAAATTTTGAGATGTCCAAGACCGTAGGCTTGTTCTTTCATGCCCATAACCAAGATTTTATTTGGCATGTCCGAGTTTAAATTTGACATGCCTAGGATCAATTTTGAGATGCCCAAGACCGTAAAGTTGTGCTTTCATGCCCAAACCCAAGATTAGACTTGGTATGCGAAAGTTTAAATTTGACATGCCTAGGATCAATTTTGAGATGCCCAAAACCGTAGGGTTGTGCTTTCATTCCCATGCCAAAGATTAGACTTGATATGCCAAACTTTAAATTTTACATGCCTCAGATCAATTTGGAGATGCTCAAGATTAAACTTGATATGTCCAAGTTTAAATTTGACATGCCTAGGATCAATTTTAAGATTCACAAGACCGTAGGGTTGTGCTTTCATGCCCATGCCCAAGATTCAATTTGATATGCCCAGGTTTAAATTTGACATGCCTAGGATCAATTTTGAGATGCCCAAGACCGTAGGGTTGTTCTTTCATGCCCATGCCCAACGTTATATTTTATCTGCCCAAGTTTAAATTTTACAAGGCTGGGATCAATTTTGAGATTCCCAAGACCGTAGGGTTGTGCTTTCATGCACATGCCCAAGATTAAACTTGATATTCCCAAGTTTAAATTTGACATGCCTAGGATCAATTTTCACATGGCTAAAACCGTAGGTCTGTGCTTTCATGCCCATGCCCAAGTTTAAATTTGACATGCCTTGGATTAATTTTGAGATGGCCAAGACTGTAGGCTTGTACTTTCACGCCGAAGCCAAAGATTTTATTTGACATGCCCTAGTTTAAATTTGACATGCCTATGATCAATTTTGAGATGCCCAATACCATTGGGTTGTGCTTTCATGCCCATGCCCAAGATTAGACTTGATATGCCAAATTTTAAATTTGACATGCCTAGGATCAATTTTGAGATGCCCAAGACCGTACCGTTGTGCTTTCATGCCCATGCCCAAGATTAAACTTGATATGCCGAAGTATAAATTTTTCATTCCCAAGTTTAAATTTGACATGCCTAGGATTAATTTTGAGACGCCCTATATCGTAAGATTGTACTTTCATTCCCATGCCCATGCTTAAATTTGACATGCCTACGATCAGTTTTGAGATGCCCAATACCGTAAGGTTGTGCTTTCATGCCCATGCCCAAGATTAAACTTGATATTCCCAAGTTTAAATTTGACATGCCCAAGTTTGAATTTGGCATGCCTAGGATCAATTTAGAGATTCCCAATACCGTAGGCTTGTACTTTCATTCCCATGCTCATGATTAAATTTAACATGCCCAAGTTTAAATTTGACATACCTAAGATCAATTTTGAGATTCCTAAGACCATAGGCTTGTGCTTTCATGCCCATGCCCAAGATTCAATTTGACATGCCAAGGATCAATTTTGAGAAGCCCAAGACCATAGGGTTGTGCTTTCATGCCCATGCCCAAGATTCAATTTGATATGCCCAAGTTTAAATTTTACATGCCTAGGATCAATTTTGAGATGCCCAAGACCGTAGGGTTGTGCTTTCATTCCCATGCCCAACGTTCAATTTGATCTTCCCAAGTTTAAATTTGACATGCCTAGGATCAATTTTGAGATTCCCAAGACCGTAGGGTTGTGCTTTCATACCCATGCCCAAGATTCCATTTGATATGACCAAGTTTATATTTGACATGTCTAAGATCAATTTTGAGATGCCCAAGACCGTAGGGTTGTGCTTTCATGCCCATTCCCAAGATTCAATTTGATATGCCTAGGTTTAAATTTGACATGCCTAGGATCAATTTTGAGATGCCCAAGACCGTAGGGTTGTTCTTTCATGCTCATGCCCAACGTTCAATTTGATCTTCCGAAGTTTAAATTTTGCAAGCCTATGATAAATTTTGAGATTCCCAAGACCGTAGGGTTGTTCTTTCATGCTCATTCCCAATATTCAATTTGATATGCCCGAGTTTAAATTTGACATGCCTAGGATCAGTTTTGAGATGCCCAAGACCGTATGATTGTGCTTTCATTCCCATGCCCAAGAATAAACTTGATATGCCAAATTTTAAATTTGACATGCCTAGGATCAGTTTTGAGATGCCCCATACCGTAAGGTTGTGTTTTCATGACCATTCCCAAGTTTAAATTTGACATGCCTAGGATCAATTTTGAGATGCCCAAGACCGTAGGTTTTTGCTTTCATGCCCATGCCCAAGATTAAACTTGATATTCCCAAGTTTAAATTTGACATGCCTAAGATCAATTTTGAGATGGCCAAGACCCTAGGCTTGTTTTTTCATGCCCATGCCCAAGTTTAAATTTGACATGCCTAGGATCAATTTTGGGATGCCCAAGACCGTAAGGTTGTGCTTTCATGCCCATGCCCAAGTTTAAATTTGACATGCCTAGGATAAATTTTGAGATGCCCAAGACCGTAGGTTTGTGATTTCATACCCATGCCCAAGATAAACTTGATATGCCCAAGTTTAAACTTGATATGCCCTAGTTAAAATTTGACATGCATATGATCAATTTTGAGATACCAAGATCATAGGGTTGTGCTTTCATGCCCATGCCCAAGGATCAATTTTGAGATGCCCAAGATCGTAGGCTTGTGTTTTCATGCCCATGCCCAAGATTTTATCTGACATGCCCAAGTTTAAATTTGACATGCCTAGGATCAATTTTGAGATGCTCAAGACCGTAAAGTTGTGCTTTCATGCCAATGCCCAGGATTAAACTTGATATTCCCAAGTTTAAATTTGACATACCTTGGGTCAGTTTTGAGATGCCCAAGACCATAAGGTTGTGCTTTCATGCCCATGCCCAAGATTAAACTTGATATGCCCAAGTTTAAGTTTGACATGCATAGGATCAATTTTAAGATGTGAAAGACCGTAGACTTGTTCTTTCATGCCCATTCCCAAGATTCAATTTGACATGCCCAAGTTTAAAATTTACATGCCTAGGACTAATTTTGAGATGCCCAAGACAGTAGGTTTGTGATTTCATGCCCATGCCCAAGATTAAACTTGATATGCCCAAGTTTAAATTTGACATGCCTAAGATAAATTTTGAGATTGCCAAGACCGTAGGCTTGTTCTTTCATGCCCATGTCCAAGATTTTATTTGACATTCCTTAGTTTAAATTTGACATGCCTAGGATCAATTTTGAGATGCCCAAGACCGTAAAGTTGTGCTTTCATGCCCATGCCCATGCCCAAGATTAGACTTGGTATGCCTAAGTTTAAATTTGACATGCTTAGGATCAATTTTGAGATGCCAAAGACCGTAGGTTTGTGCTTTCATGCCCATGCCAAAGATTAGACTTGATATTCCAAACTTTAAATTTTACATGCCTAGGATCAATTTTGAGATGCCCAAGATTAAACTTGATATGCTCAAGTTTTAATTGGGCATGCCTGGAATCAATTTTGAGATACCCAAAACCGTACGGTTGTGCTTTCATGCCCATGCCCAAGATTATACTTGATATGCCCAATTTGAAATTTGACATGCCTATCAATTTTGAAATGCCCAAGACCGTAGGCTTGTTTTTTCATGCCCATGCCCAAGATTCAATTAGACATGCCTAATTTTAAATTTGACATCCCTATGATCAATTTTGAGATGCCCAAGACCGTAGGGTTGTGCTTTCATGCCATGCCCAAGTTTAAATTTGATATGCCTAGGATCAATTTTGAGATGCCCAAGACTGTAGGCTTGTGATTTCATTCCCATGTTCGAGTTTAAATTTGACATGCCAAGGATCAGTTTTGAGATGCCCAAGACCGTAAGGTTGTGTTTTCATACCCATGCCAAGTTTAAATTTGACATGCTTAAGATCAATTTTGAGATGCCCAAGACCGTAGGGTTGTGCTTTTATGCCGATGCCCAAGATTAAACTTGATATTCCCAAGTTTAAATTTGACATGCCTAGGATCAATTTTGAGATGCCCAAGACCGTAGGTTTGTGCTTTCATGCACATGCCCTAGATTAAACTTGTTATTCCCAAGTTTAAATTTGACATGCCTAGGATCAATTTTGAGATGCCCAAGACCGTAGGGTTTTGCTTTCATGTCCATGCCCAAGATTCAATTTGATATGCCCAAGTTTAAATTTGACATGCCTAGGATCAATTTTGAGATTCCCAAGTCCGTAGGGTTGTGCTTTCATGCCCATGCCCAACGTTCAATTTGATCTGCCCAAGTTTAAATTTTACAAGCCGAGGATCAATTTTGAGATACCCAAGACCGTAGGGTTGTGCTTTCATGCCCATGCCCAAGATTAAACTTGATATGCCCAAGTTTAAATTTGGCATGATTAGGATCAATTTTGAGATGCCCAAGACCGTAAGGTTGTTCTTTCATGCCCATGCCCAAGTTTAAATTTGACATGCCTAGGATCAATTTTTAGATGCCAAAGACCGTAAGGTTGTGCTTTCATTCCCATGCCCAAGTTTAAATTTGACATGCCTAGGATAAACTTTGAGATGTCCAAGACTGTAGGTTTGTGCTTTCATATCATGCCCAAGAACTTGATATGCCCAAGTTTAAATTTTATATGCCTAAGATCAATTTTGAGATGGCCAAGACCGTAGGTTTGTTCTTTCATGCCCATGCCCAAGATTTTATTTGACATGCCCTAGTTAAAATTTGACATGCCTATGATCAATTTTGAGATACCCAAGAACATAGGGTTGTGCTTTCATGCCCATGCCCGAGGTTTTATTTGACATGCCCATGGATCAATTTTGAGATGCCCAAGACAATAGGCTTGTGTTTTCATGCCCATGCCCAAGATTTTATCTGACATGACCAAGTTTGAATTTGACATGCCGAGGATCAATTTTGAGATGCTCAAGACCGTAGAGTTGTGCTTTCATGCCCATGCCCAAGATTAAACTTGATATGCCCAAGTTCAAATTTGACATGCCTTGGATCAGTTTTGAGATGCCCAAGACCGTAAGGTTGTGCTTTCATGCCCATGCCCAAGATTAAACTTGATATGCCCAAGTTTAAGTTTGACATGCATAGGATCAATTTTAAGATGCCCAAGACCGTAGGGTTGTTCTTTCATGCCCATTCCCAAGATTCAATTTGACATGCCCAAGTTTAAAATTTACATGCCTAAGATCAATTTTGAGATGCCCAAGACCGTAGGTTTGTGCTTTCATGCCCATGCCCAAGATTAAACTTGATATTCCCAAGTTTAAATTTGACATGCCTAACATAAATTTTGAGATGGCCAAGACCGTAGGCTTGTTCTTTCATGCCCATGCCCAAGATTTTATTTGACATTCCCTAGTTTAAATTTGATATGCCTAGGATCAATTTTAAGATGCCCAAGACCGTAAAGTTGTGCTTTCATGCCCATTCCCATGCCCAAGATTAGACTTGGTATGCCAAAGTTTAAACTTGACATGCTTAGGATCAATTTTGATATGCCAAAGACCACAGGTTAGTGCTTTCATGCCCATGCTAAAGATTAGACTTGATATTCCAAACTTAAAATTTTACATGCCTAGGATCAATTTTGAGATGCCCAAGATTAAACTTGATATGCCCAAGTTTTAAATGGGCATGCCTGGGATCAATTTTGAGATACCCAAAACCGTACGGTTGTGCTTTCATGCCCATGCCCAAGATTATATTTGATATGCCCAATTTGGAATTTTACTTGCCTATCAATTTTGAAATGCCCAAGACCGTAGGCTTGTTCTTTCATGCCCATGCCCAAAATTCAATTAGACATGCCCAATTTTAAATTTGACATGCCTATGATCAATTTTGAGATGCCCAAGACCGTAGGGTTGTGCTTTCATGCCATGCCCAAGTTTAAATTTGACATGCCTAGGATCAATTTTGAGATGCCCAAGACTGTAGGCTTGTGATTTCATTCCCATGACCAAGTTTAAATTTGACATGCCTAGGATCAGTTTTGAGATGCCCAAGACCGTAAGGTTGTGTTTTCATGCTCATGCCCAAGTTTAAATTTTAAATGCTTAGGATCAATTTTGAGATGCCCAAGACCGTAGGGTTGTGCTTATATGCCGATGCCCAAGATTAAACTTGATATGCCCAAGTTTAAATTTGACATTCCTAGGATCAATTTTGAGATTCCCAAGACTGTAGGTTTGTGCTTTCATGCCCATGCCCTAGATTAAACTTGATATTCCCAAGTTTAAATTTGACATGCCTAGGATCAATTTTGAGATGCCCAAGACCGTAGGGTTGTGCTTTCATGTCCATGCCCAAGATTCAATTTGATATGCCCAAGTTTAAATTTGACATGCCTAGGATTAATTTTGAGAAGCCCAAGTCCGTAGGGTTGTGCTTTCATGCCCAAGCCCAACGTTCAATTTGATCTGCCCAAGTTTAAATTTTACAAGCCTATGATCAATTTTGAGATACCCAAGACCGTAGGGTTGTGCTTTCATGCCCATGCCCAAGATTAAACTTGATATGCCCAAGTTTAAATTTGGCATGCTTAGGATCAATTTTGAGATGCCCAAGACCGTAAGGTTGTGCTTTCATGCCCATGCCCAAGTTAAATTTGACATGCCTAGGATCAATTTTGAGATGTCAAAGACCGTAAGGTTGTGCTTTCATGCCCATGCCCAAGTTTAAATTTGACATGCCTAGGATAAACTTTGAGATGCCCGAGACCGTAGGTTTGTGCTTTCATACCCATGCCCAAGAACTTGATATGCCCAAGTTTAAATTTTACATGCCTAAGATCAATTTTGAGATGGCCAAGACCGTAGGCTTGTTCTTTCATGCCCATGCCCAAGATTTTATTTGAGATGCCCTAGTTAAAATTTGACATGCCTATGATCAATTTTGAGATACCCAAGATCATAGGGTTGTGCTTTCATGCCCATGCCCAAGGTTTTATTTGACATGCCCAAGGATCAATTTTGAGATGCCCAAGACCGTAGGCTTGTGTTTTCATGCCCATGCTCAAGATTTTATCTGACATGCCCAAGTTTAAATTTGACATGCCTAGGATCAATTTTGAGATGCTCAAGACCGTAGAGTTGTGCTTTCATGCCCATGCCCAAGATTAAACTTGATATGCCCAAGTTTAAAGTTGACATGCCTTGGATCAGTTTTGAGATGCCCAAGACCGTAAGGTTGTGCTTTCATGCCCATGCCCAAGATTAAACTTGATATGCCCAGGTTTAAGTTTTACATGCATAGGATCAATTTTAAGATGCCCAAGACCGTAGGCTTGTTCGTTCATGCCCATTCCCAAGATTCTATTTGACATGCCCAAGTTTAAAATTTACATGCCTAGGGTCAATTTTTAGATGCCCAAGACCGTAGGTTTGTGCTTTCATGCCCATGCCAAAGATTAAACTTGATATGCCCAAGTTTAAAATTTACATGCCTAGGATCAATTTTGAGATGCCCAAGACCGTAGGTTTGTGCTTTCATGCCCATGCCCAAGATTAAACTTGATATTCCCAAGTTTAAATTTGACATGCCTAAGATATATTTTGAGATGGCTAAGACCGTAGGCTTGTTCTTTCATGCCCATGCCCAAGATTTTATTTGACATTCCCTAGTTTAAATTTGACATGCCTAGGATCAATTTTGAGATGCCCAAGACCGTAAAGGTGTGCTTTCATGCCCGTGCCCAAGATTATCCTTGGTATGCCAAAGTTTAAATTTGACATTCTTAGGATCAATTTTGAGATGCCAAAGACCGTAGGTTTGTGCTTTCATGCCCATGCCAAAGATTAGACTTGATATTCCAAACTTTAAATTTTACATGCCTAGGATCAATTTTGAGATGCCCAAGATTAAACTGGATATGCCCAAGTTTAAATTGGGCATGCCTAGGATCAATTTTGAGATACCCAAAACCGTACGGTTGTGCTTTCATGCCCATGCCCAAGATTATACTTGATATGCCCAATTTGAAATTTGACATCCCTATCAATTTTGAAATTCCCAAGACTGTAGGCTTGTTCTTTCATGCCCATGCCCAAGATTCAATTAGACATGCCCAACTTTAAATCTGACATGCCTATGATCAATTTTGAGATGCCCCAAGACCGTAGGGTTGTTCTTTCATGCCATGCCCAAGTTTAAATTTGACATGCCTAGGATCAATTTTGAGATGCTAAAGACCGTAGAGTTATGCTTTCATGCCCATGCCCAAGATTAGACTTGATATGCCCAAGTTTAAATTTGACATGCCTTGGATCAGTTTTGAGATGCCCAAGACCGTAAGGTTTTGCTTTCATACCCATGCCCAAGATTAAAATTGATATGCCCAAGTTTAAGTTTGACATGCATAGAATCAATTTTAAGATGCCCAAGACCGTAGGCTTGTTCTTTCATCCCCATTCCCAAGATTCAATTTGACATGCCCAAGTTTAAAATTTACATGCCTAGGATCAATTTTGAGATGCCCAAGACCGTAGGTTTGTGCTTTCATGCCCATGCCCAAGATTAAATTTGGTATTCCCAAGTTTAAATTTGACATGCCTAAGATAAATTTTGAGATGACCAAGACCGTAGGATTGTTCTTTCATGCCCATGCCCAAGATTTTATTTGACATTCCCTAGTTTAAATTTGACATGCCTAGGATCAATTTTGAGATGCCCAAGACCGTAAAGTTTTGCTTTCATGCCCATGCCTAAGATTGGACTTGGTATGCCAAAGTTTAAATTTTACATGCTTAGGATCAATTTTGAGATGCCCAAGACCGTAGGTTTGTGCTTTCATGCCCATGCCAAAGATTAGACTTGATATTCCAAACTTTAAATTTTACATGCCTAGGATCAATTTTGAGATCCCCAAGATTAAACTGGATATGCCCAAGTTTAAATTGGGCATGCCTGGGATCAATTTTGAGTTACCCAAAACCGTACGGTTGTGCTTTCATGCCCATGCCCAAGATTATACTTGATATGCCCAATTTGAAATATGACATGCCTATCAATTCTGAAATGCCCAAGACCGTAGGCTTGTTCTTTCATGCCCATGCCCAAGATTCAATTAGACATGCCCAATTTTAAATTTGACATGCCTATGATCAATTTTGAGATGCCCAAGACCGTAGGGTTGTGCTTTCATGCCATGCCCATGTTTAAATTTGACATGCCTAGGATCAATTTTGAGATGCTCAAGACTATAGGCTTGTGATTTCATTCACATGCCCAAGTTTAAATTTGACATGCCTAGGATCAGTTTTGAGATGCCCAAGACCGTAAGGTTGTGTTTTCATGCCCATGCCCAAGTTTAAATTTGACATGCTTAGGATCAATTTTGAGATGCCCGAGACCGTATGGTTTTGCTTTTATGCCCATGCCCAAGATTAAACTTGATATGCCCAAGTTTAAAATTGACATTCCTAGGATCAATTTTGAGATGCCCAAGACCGTATGGTTGTGCTTTCATGCCCATGCCCCAGATTAAACTTGATATGCCCAAGGTTAAATTTGACATGCCTAGGATCAATCTTGAGATGCCCAAGACTGTAGGGTTGTGCTTTCATGTCCATGCCCAAGATTCAATTTGATATGCGCAAGTTTAAATTTGACATGCCTAGGATCAATTTTGAGATGCCCAAGTCCGTAGGGTTGTGCTTTCATGCCAATACCCAACGTTCAATTTGATCTTCCCAAGTTTAAATTTTACAAGCCTAGGATCAATTTTGAGATGCCCAAGACCGTACGGTTGTTCTTTCATGCCCATGCCCAAGATTAAACTTGATATGCCCAAGTTTAAATTTGACATGCCTAGGATCAGTTTTGAGATGCCCAAGACCGAATGGTTGTGCTTTCATTCCCATGCCCAAGAATAAACTTGATATGCCCAAGTTTAAATTTGACATGACTAGGATCAGTTTTGAGATGCCCAAGACCGTAAGGTTGTGCTTTCATGCCCATGCCCAAGTTTGAATTTGACATGCCTAGGATCAATTTTGAGATGCCCAAGACCGTAGGGTTGTGCTTTCATTCCCATGCCCAAGATTAAACTTGATATGCCCAAGTTTAAATTTGGCATGCCTAGGATCAATTTTGAGATGCCCAAGACCGTATGGTTGTGCTTTCATGCCCATGCCCAAGTTTAAATTTGACATGCCTAGGATCAATTTTGAGATGCCTAAGACCGTAGGTTTATGCTTTCATGCCCATGCCCAAGATTAAACTTGATATGCCCAAGTTTAAATTTGACATGCTTAAGATCAATTTTGACATGGACAAGACCGTAGGCTTGTTCTATCATGCGCATGCCCAAGATTTTATTTGACATGCCCTAGTTAAAATTTGACTTGCCTATGATCAATTTTGAGATGCCCAAGACCATAGGTTTGTGCTTTCATGCACATGCCCAAGGTTTTATTTGACATGCCCAAGGATCAATTTTGAGATACCCAAGACCGTAGGCTTGTGCTTCCATGCCCATGCCCAAGATTTTATTTGACATGTCCAAGTTTAAATTTGACATGCCTAGGATCAATTTTGAGATGCTCAAGACCGTAGAGTTGTGCTTTCATGCCCATGCCCAATGATAGGTGTTGTAAACACCTTAATTACTATTTATTGTTTATGCCTGCTTTGCGAGTTTTCATGTAAATTATGTATCTTATGTGTGAATTTGAGTTTTATAGGTGTTTTGGAATCATTCGGAGCAAAAGAAGAGGAAACCGCTCAAAATAAGAGAAAAAGGGAAAAACCGTCATTGACATGGCAAGTGATATTTGGAGTAGCCTGTCAGTTCCACGAAATTGACTAGCCAAGTATTAAAAATAGCCCTTATGATAGATTATGGGTATCCATATCCCGTCTTATTCATTTCTCCCCATACCCTGAACCGAAAATCCATACTCAAACATTATTATCCTGAAAGAGAGGAGGAAGAAAAGCAGCTGACTGCTGCTTGAACCGAGAATCTGGATCGAGAAATACAGGGAGAAATGGAGCTTCCATAGATTTGAGATGGGATTTTGGATTTGATTTTGAAAGAGAGAAGTAAGAAGAAGCAGAAATCGAAATTAGGGTTTACCAGATGTTTCAATGGGGTGTTGAGATAGTGGTTACCGGAAACTGTTGTGATGAAATTGAGCTGCTGCTCGGGGATTTGGTCGAGAATTGAAGATGGCGATGCTGTGAATTACAAGAAGGTTACTGTGATGAGAACTGGTACTGACTATGGTTGGTAGCAATTCTAGGGGTTTGAAGAGAAGATATTCTGCTGCTGCTTTTGAATTGGGGGTTTGTAACAGATGTGATATTCATGAGTTGCTGGAGTAAGTTAGGTGGAAGAATCTGAGAAGAAGATGTTGAGCTGCAAATGAGATTTGCAAATGAAGAACTCAATTGAAGAGAAAATGGGTTGTGGTTGAACTGGAACAACAAGTAGATGAAAGCTACAGAAGAATGTGAATGTAATGCACACACGGATTTACAGGGAGATGCAGTGGTTGAAATTTATGGGTATGTAGGATTGAATTAGGATGGGTGCAATGGCACTGCGATGCAGGTGTCAAATCTGTGTTGGTCCAGGCTTGTGTAGGTGTTGGATGTAAGAGGGTGTGATATTGCAGCTGTAGAAGATGGGTTCTGGTGCTGATAATCGAGATCTCCTGATGGTTATGCAATAACTAGGTAGAGTGGTCGCAATGCAACTGAAATTGGTGGAATCAGAAGGCAAGAATGAGGATGTTGAGAAGTTAGAAAAGACATTGATGTTACAACTGGTTATGGAGATGAATGGCAGTTGGTCTTGGTTTGGCACTGCAATGAACTGAATTGCAGGTATGAGGTGCAGCTACAAATGTGCTTGTTCAAAGAAGCTACAAAGTATGAGTGGAATGCATTGCAGGTGATGCCGCAATGAAATTGAGTCGACTGATGTTGCAGATTGAAGCTGAGGCTGTTATAAATGAATGTTGAGGATGAACGAAGTTGCAGTAATAGTGATGAAAAGGTGCAGACAATTGCAGGAAATGAAGCCGCAGGATATTGTTGTGCTTGCGAGAAATTACAGCAGTTGCAGGTGTTGGTTCTGGTGATGCAATGTGTTGGTTTACAACTAGAATTACAAGGAATGGAAAACTGGAATTGCAGCTGGTGAATCTACTGAGATGTTGATGCAGTGAAGCAGGCGTTGGTGCTGCTGCTCATCTAGTCATGGCTCGAGGAAATTGGTGATGAGTGCAAGGGTGTTTAGGCAGCTGAAACTACAGGCGAGTATAAGATGCAAAGAATTGAACCTGCAGGGAACTGTGATGCTGCTCAAATTGCAGGTGAAATGCAGGGAATGCAAATGGTAGTGAGGTGGTTTTGCAGCTGCAAGAAGTTAATTGGAGCGTTAAGAAATGAAATGCAGCAGCTAAAGGCTTGCTAGATATAATGGATACAGTATTGGCTTGATTATGGTGTGTTGATACTGAGAGCTAGTGATGATTTATGTGAAGGCTTGAGCTGAAGTGTTAGATGTATGTCTAGGACAGGTTTGAGCTCAATGTGGAGTTATTAGTGATACTGACAAGGGTGTGTGCTTGTAAGCATCAGAATGTTGTTGCAGAATGAGTTACAGGGATTTGAAGTTGCAGAATAAAGTTAAAGCAGGATATTGCCATTGGTTGTAATGATTTTGATGCAATCTGAGGTGGTGCGATGACTGGTGCACGATGTGTGAGTAATCAACGGAACTGGTGGTGATATGCATAGAAGCAATGATACAGTTGAGGCATTGCAGGCTGTCTGGTGGGTGTTTAGAGTGGAAGGAAATACTCAGCGGAGAAAGTGACAGCAACGAGGCTGAAGTACTGGAGTATGTATGAGTTACAGAGAAGTGTGGCTGAATTATGGCAAGTATATGAAGGTCTGCAAGCTAACTAGTGCTTGTAAAGATGCAAAAGGTCATGGAGCTGTGAGGTTTTAACTGATGCAGTTGATATGAGATAAGAAAGAAAAGGGAATGAGCTGATGCTGTATGAATTGGAAATAGAACTGGTGGTATTCGAAATTTCAGATGAGGTGTCATGTGTAGGTGAAATTGCAGGCATGAATTGAGTGGTTGTGTGCACATTATTGCATTCGCAGGAATTTATTGTTGAAGTTGCAGTGGAACTAAAGCAGGCTTGTGGCAGTTGGAGCTGCAGAGCTAATACAAGAGTTGGAGGTGCAATGATTTGAGCCGGTTGTGTTGGTTGAAAGCTACAGATGTTGCAGTATGGACTGAAATGTGCATGAGAGGTATGAATGGATGAATGTATAAATGATTGAACGGTGCAGGGTTGTGAGATGCCTTAGTTTGCAGTTGAGCTAGGAAAACAATGCAAGAGAAGGACTGCAGACACTGGTAGTTATACAACGGTCTAATGGTGAAGCTGTAGCAATGGGATGAGTGGTGGATCTCAATTGGCTTGTCATTTTTGTGAAACTGACAGGCATAGTAATGGACCTGAAGGGCTCAGAGTTGTGGGCTTGAATGTTTGGGCTTTTTAAGTAGAAACTACAGTCAGCCTACGTTTTGGTTAAGCTTTGGCCGAGACTTGGAAATTGGTCGACCAAGAGAAAAGATATAAAAGGGACCTCTTTCTCTATTCTAGGGGATTTGATCTTCTCTTCTATTTTTGCCTAGGGTTTGAACATGATAGTTTTATTGCTTCTTCTTGTTTATGAACTCCATTGATATGATTAGATAATTCTCTTTTGGTTAAGGAATAAGTTGGAATCCCAACCATGATATTTATGCAATGAATTAGTTTTGTCTCCATACTTTGTTGCTTATGATTCACTTTTAGTATTGTTATATGATTTGAATACATGTTTAGTCGAGTCGCGAATCGGTTGAATTAGTTTTCATCTCTATTGCTAGATTAGGATTATTATACGCAAAAGTGATAATTCCTGATTGCAAGTAGCATAATTGTGAGTATTGCTTGTAGTGATACATCCAAGTAGTCACAAGTGGATCATAACCTTTGTTAAAACGGATTAGTGCTTTTACACGTTCGCTTGCATTGATTAGTCTTATTTCATAGAACTTAGTGCTCTTAGGGAGTTAAACTTAATTGTGCTTTTACACTTTAGGTTGCTTTCTAGGAAGAATTCACATTCGCATCTTTTAATGTGTTTGTTGATGACAAGAGGAAATTAGCGGGATATTCTTGCGATCAAGGTATCCTAGGAATTTTGATAAAAGTTGAGATTAAATATCAATTCTAGTTATTGTTACAAATTCATGTTTGTGAATGAAAACTAATCCTTGACCAATATCTTCATCTTATTGATTTGCTTGTTTATTTCATTATTTGCTTTAGTTTATTTTCCTTTACATAAAAATCAGAAATCCTCCCTTTTTTGTATAGGAAACCGAAACAACTTGACAACCTAGATCCTCTCTGTGGGAACGATCCTTTCTTACCCTTGATATATTATTTATTTTGAGTTGTGAGAAAGTGTAATTTATTTTTGACGCATACGACAGCGATCAAATTTTGGCGCCGTTGCCGGGGAGGCAGCGGTTGTCACTTGTTTTTGGTTTCTTATTTTCTTGTTTTTAGTTTTATTTTATTTTCTAGTTTTTAACCTTGTTTTGAGAATCGTGTTTCAGGTACTTATTTCTCATGGATGGAGCATATTGGAACAATGGATACGGTTTCCAACAATCTCAACAACATGACAACTTCCCACAATTCCAGGGGTATAATCAAAACCAATTCATTGGTTATGACCAATATTCCATGGATCCTTATGGTTTTCCTCAACAACCTTATGGCGGGTATGTGTGTGAACAACCACAAGGATGGGAGGATTCTTATGCTCGTGAACAAAAAGTCTCTGACTTTCTAGACAAAGTTTCCAACTTTGTACAACAAGAGTTCCAAAAAGATTAAGAGGCTACAGAAAAGAAACTCCAAGAACTTCGTGAAGGTATTGCTAACTTACAAAGAGGTATTGATAAAATCAAAGAAGAAAGGTATGAGGAAGAACTTTGCTTTAAAAACAATAACTATTCTAATGTGCCTATGGTTTGTGGTGAATATTTGATTGATGCTAATGTTGAAAAGGGCCAACCTTTGGGGTCTTTCGTTGATAATCGGGTAGCTACCTCAACTCTAGATCTTAATAGTGATCATTCACCTATTCAAAAGGATGAGATTGAGATTAGCAACACTAAATTCAGCGAGAACCAATCTTATGTTAACTATGAAAGTGATGATGATTATGAAGATACATCGCTTGAACCAACTTATGGTGACATTTCCCAAAGGTGTACAACGGAATCTTTTTGGGATCAAAATGAAGACGAAGAGGAATATGTTGACACTTGTGTAGATTACTCAAGCATTGATCTTTATAATGATCAAGAGCCTATTCAAAGAGTGGAGCTTCAGGATGATGCATTTTTGAGTCTTCTAAAAAAGTTCCTTATAGCGAAATTTGGAGCCGGAAAAGAGTATGTGCCTTACAACGAAGAGGAGTGTGTTGAGAATGAAACCGATATGACCAATATTGTAGAAGACCCAATTGAGCTTGCAAAGAATTGTAATGATGATGTTTATGTCGAGACTTTGGTTAAGGCAGAAACGGACGAAGAATGGTTGCAAGGTTTGATAGAGGACCATGATATAAAAGAGGTGAGTAATTCACTTGAGTTTTTCAAGGATGAAGAGGATATCGTGATACAAGAGATTGTGCAAGGTTTGTCTAACCCTTTGCATGTTGTTTCTCCTCCTTTACCTCTTGTTGGTTTGAATGTATGTGCTTCGAGAATATTGTTGAATGACTTTGTTTCTCGATTTCCACCATTAGAAACATTTGATTCTCATACTATGCAAGTTTGCAAAGAAGAAACCGTGGTAGTCCCTAACTTCTATATTCTTTATACACTTTCAAGTGTGGACAAGAATAAGTGTGGGGGAAACTTTTATCAGTTAATAGCTTCGTTTCTGTTTTATATTACTAATATGTGTTCGAAGCTAGTATTTGCAAAACAGGTGCTATGGGTGGATCCCCAACTTTTCCGATTATTGGTGTATGGAAAATCCGCTTTGCAAGTCGGGCTGACGACTTTAAACCAAGCGCTAAACGGGAGGCAACCCACTGGTTTTGTGTATCTATCTCTATCTTTTTATTTTTCTTATTTTGGATATTTGCATATCAAAACTCCAACTTTTAGATATTTTTGAACAATTTAGAATAAACACTAACCTTTCTAAGTAGATGGAATTTTTTCTTGACGATGAGGTATATATATTGGCTGAGTTGGGATTAGATGCCAACTAAATAGCTTGTTTAGTGTTTATCCTCTATTGTTCAGAAATAACTATGAGTTAGAATATTAATTTTTTTTTTATCATGCATTTTATTTTCTTATTGTGTATATATATCATGTTATGAATTTCCCATCTTAAATTTTACTTTGGATGACTTAATTTACATTGAGGACAATGTAAAGTTTAAGTGTGGGGGAATGTTTTAGCATATAGAGTTTTTAGCCTTGTTAAGAAAAACTAAAAAAGAAAAAAAAAAGATAAAGTCTAGCAACTTGTGCCTTACACTAATGGAAACATTGTGGTTGTAGGAGTTGAGGAACCCATTAGTAGAGTCTATTCATATGAAAACGAACAAAATATAAAAACAAATAACATGTTAGTTGTCACCATATTTCGGAATCGTCACCATATCATGTTCTATTTTTATTTTACATATTTATCTATTGTTTCTCTAAGTGATTTGGTGGGGCACCAGCATCGAATTGTTATCAATGCTAAGATGAGATAGAGTGATTGAGTTACTACAAAAAAAAAGAAAAAAAAAGACCAGACCAATTTGACCAGATGGTGTATATAAAAAAATAAAATAATTGACACTTGGATAGCAATATGTGTGTGTTCTCCCTATCTTCATCGCCTAAGCAAGCGTGGAATGCAGGATCCACGGGAATTACCATGTAATTTGCTGACAAGAATCATGCGCTTGGATCCAAAAGATCCAATCATGTTGTCGGGAAAAAAATTGAAAAAAAAAAAGAAAAGGAAGAAAAAAAAATATTATTATTATGTTAAATAAAATCAATCATTGGTTCCCTTGTATATGCCAGTGAATTGATCTAGAATTAAGTTTGTCGACCGTTGGTTCCCTTGTATATGCCAGTCGTGTTGATATTAGTTTTCAGACCAGTAGCTCAATCCAATAGGATTTTTAGGTTTGTTTTAGCAGTGACCTTCAGACAGATATGGGAAACACCGTTCACCTTAGTCAACAGTCCGCCACCATCTACTTTCTATATCCATCTTCTTAATCTTTTCATGTGATTGTGGTTGATTAGATTCCGAGTATTGTGGTTGTATTAACTTTCTGATGAAACTATATCACTAATTTATGAATTGGATTTGAAAGTGGGTACTTCCTCTTGTAACCATTGATTGTATGCCATTGAATAAAAAATATTTAGTGCCATAAATTTCTCACAGGTAGCTGGATTTTGGAAATAAAGGTTTTGTAGGTAGACCTCTTGTAAACCTTCACGAGACTATAAATCGTCCACTAGGGACACCTAGGGGTTTAAAGGCCTGTTATTCATGCTAAGAGTAACCGTAATCTCGACGAGAATGAGTTGTTGTATTTTAGTATTATTTTGTTTGATTTGCTCGAGGACTAGCAAAGTCTAAGTGTGGGGGAATTTGATAGGTGTTGTAAACACCTTAATTATTATCTATTGTTTATGCCTTCTTTGCGAGTTTTCATGTAAATTATGTATCTTATGTGTGAATTTGAGTTTTATAGGCGTTTTGGAGTCATTCGGAGCAAAAGAAGAGGAAACCGCTCAAAATAAGAGAAAAAGGGAAAAACTGTCATTCACATGGCAAGTGATATTTGGAGTAGCCTGTCAGTTCCACGAAATTGAGTAGCCAAGTATTAAAAGTATCCCTTATCATAGATTATGGGTATCCATATCTCGTCTTATTCATTTTGCCCCATACCCTAAACCGAAAATCCATACTCAAACATTATTTTCCTGAAAGAGAGGAGGAGGAAACAAAAGCAGCTGACTGCTGCTTGAACCGAAAATCTGGATAAAGAAATACAGGGAGAAATGGAGCTGGCATAGATTTGGGAATGGGATTTTGGATTTGATTTTGAAAGTGAGAAGTAAGAAGAAGCAGAAATCGAAATTAGGGTTTACCAGATGTTTCAATGGGGTTTTGAGATAGTGGTTACCGGAAACTGCTGTGATGAAATTGAGCTGCTGCTCGGGGATTTGGTCGAGAATTGGGCGATGTTGTGAATTACAAGAAGGTTACTAGGATGAGAACTGGTACTGACTATGGTTGGCAGCAGTTCTAGGGGTTTGTTGTTGTAATTTCACTGAGAAGAGAAGATATTCTGCTGCTGCTTTTGAATTGGGGGTTTGTAACAGAGGTGATATTCATGAGTTGCTGGAGTAAGTTAGGTAGAAGAATCTGAGAAGAAGATGTTGGGCTGCAACTGAGATTTGCAAATGAAGAACTCAATTGAAGAGAAAATGGGTTGTGGTTTGAACTGGAACAGCAAGTAGATGAAAGCTACATAAGAATGTGAATGTAATGCACACACATATTTATAAGGAGATGCAGTGGTTGAAATTTATGGGTATGTAGGCTTGAATTAGGATGGGTGCAATGGCACTGCGATTCAGGTGTCGAATCTGTGTTGGTCCAGGCTTGTGTAGGTGTTGGATGTAAGAGTGTGTGATATTGCATCTGTAGAAGAGGGGTTTTGGTGCTGATAATCGAGGTCTCCTGGTGGTTATGCAATAACTAGGTAGAGCGGTCGCAATGCAACTGAATTGGTGGAATCAGAAGGCAAGAATGAGGAAGTTGAGAAGTTAGAAAAGACATTGATGTTACAGCTGGTTATGGAGATGAATGGCAATTGGACTTGGTTTGGCACTGCAATGAACTGAATTGCAGGTATGAGGTGCAGCTACAAATGTGCTTGTTCAAAGAAGCTACAAAGGATGAGTGGAATGCATTGCAGGTGATGTCGCAATGAAATTGATTCGACTGACGTTGCAGATTGAAGCTGAGGCTGTTATAGATGAATGTTGAGGATGAACGAAGTTGCAGTAATAGTGATGAACAGGTGCAGACAATTGCAGGAAATGAAGCCGCAAGATATTGTTGTGCTTGAGAGAAACTACAGCAGTTGGAGGTGTTGGGTCTGGTGATGCAATGTGTTGGTTTACAGCTAGAATTACAAGGAATAGAAAACTGGAATTGCAGCTGGTGAATCTACTGAGATACTGATGCATTGAAGCAGGCGTTGGTGCTGTTGCTGCTCATCTAATCATGGCTCGGGGCAATTGGTGATGAGTGCAATGGTGTTTAGGCATCTGAAACTACAGGCGAGTATAAGATGCAAAGAATTAAACCTGCAGGGAACTGTGATGCTGCTTAAATTGCAGGTGAAATGCAGGGAATGCAAATGGTAGTGAGGTGTTTTTGCAGCTGCAAGAAGTTAATCGGAGCGTGAAGCAATGAAATTTAGCAGCTAAAGGCTTGCTAGATATAATGGATGCAGTATTGGCTTGATTCTGGTGTTGCTACTGAGAGCTTGTGATGATTTATGTGAAGGCTTGAGCTGAAGTGTTAGATGTATGTCTACGACAGGTTTGAGCTCAATATGGAGTTGTTAGTGATATTGCAGTTCAGATACAGTTGACAAGGATGTGTGCTTGAAAGCATCAGAATGTTGTTGCAGAATGAGTTACAGGGATTTGAAGCTGCAGAATAAAGTTAAAGCAGGATATTTCCATTGGTTGTAATGATTTTGATGCAATCTGAGGTGGTGCGGTGACTGGTGCACGATGTGTGAGTAATCAACGGAACTGGTGGTGATATGCATAGAAGCAATGATACAGTTGAGGCATTGCAGGATGTCTTGTGGGTGTTTAGAGTGGCAGGAAATACTCAGCGGAGAAAGTGACAGCAACGAGTCTGAAGTACTGGAGTATGTATGAGTTACAAGGAAGTGTGGCTGAAGTATGGCAAGTATATGAAGGTCTGCAAGCTAACTAGTGCTTGTAAAGATGCAAAAGGTCATGGAGCTGTGAGGTTTTAACTGATGCAGTTGATCTGAGATAAGAAAGAAAAGGGAATGAGATGCTGCTGTATGCATTGGAAATAGAACTGGTGGTATTCGAAATTTCAGATGAGGTGTCATGTGTAGGTGAAATTACAGGCATGAATTGAGTGGTTGTGTGCAGATTATTGCTTTCTAGGAAGAATTCACATTCGCATCTTTTAATGTGTTTGTATATGACAAGAGGAAATTAGCAGGGTATTCTTGCGATCAAGGTATCCTAGGACTTTTGATAAAAGTTGAGATTAAATATCAATTCTAGTTATTGTTACAAATTCATGTTTGTGAATGAAAACTATTCCTTGACCAATATCTTCATCTTATTGATTTGCTTGTTTATTTCATTATTTGCTTTTAATTTATTTTCCTTTACATAAAAATCAGAAATCCCCCCTTATTTATATAGGAAATCGAAACAACTTGACAACCTAGATCCTCTCTGTGGGAACAATCCTTTCTTACCCTTGCTATATTATTTATTTTGAGTTGTGAGAAAGTGTAATTTATTTTTGACGCATACGACAGCGATCTCCCAAGATTAAACTTGATATGCCCAGGACCATAAGGTTGTGCTTTCATGCCCATGCCCAAGATTAAACTTGATATGCCCAAGTTTAAATTTGACATGCCTAGGATCAATTTTAAGATGCCCAAGATCGTAGGCTTGTTCTTTCATGCCCATTCCCAAGATTCAATTTGACATGCCCAAGTTTAAAATTTACATGCCTAGGATCAATTTTGAGATGCCCAAGACTGTAGGTTTGTGCTTTCATGCCCATGCCCAAGATTAAACTTGATATTCCCAAGTTTAAATTTGACATGCCTAAGATAAATTCTGAGATGGCCAAGACCGTAGGCTTGTTCTTTCATGCCCATGCCCAAGATTTTATTTGACATGCCCTAGTTTAAATTTGACATGCCTAGGATCAATTTTGAGATGCCCAAGACCGTAAAGTTGTGCTTTCATGCCCATGCCCAAGATTAGACTTGGTATGCCAAAGTTTAAATTTGACATGCCTAGGATCAATTTTGAGATGCCCAAGACCGTAGGGTTGTGCTTTCATGCCCATGCCAAAGATAAGACTTGATATGCCAAACTTTAAATTTTACATGCCTAGGATCAATTTTGAGATGCCCAAGTTTAAATTGGGCATGCCTAGGATCAATTTTGAGATACCCAAAATCGTACGGTTGTGCTTTCATGCCCATGCCCAAGATTATACTTGATATGCCCAATTTGAAATTTGACATGCCTATCAATTTTGAAATGCCCAAGACCGTACTTGTTCTTTCATGCCGATGCCCAAGATTCAATTAGACATGCCCAATTTTAAAATTTGACATGCCTATGATCAATTTTGAGATGCCCAAGACCGTAGGGTTGTGCTTTCATGCCATGCCCAAGTTTAAATTTGACATGCCTAGGATCAATTTTGCGATTCCCAATACCATAGCCTTGTGCTTTCATACCCATGCCAAAGATTCAATTTGACATGCCCAAGTTTAAATTTGACATGCCTAGGATCAATTTTGAGATGCCCAAGACCGTAGGGTTGTGCTTTCATGCCCATGCCCATTAAACTTGATATTCCCAAGTTTAAATTTTACATGCCTAGGATCAATTTTGAGACGCCCAAGTAGGGTTGTGCTTTCATGCCCATGCCCAAGATTCAATTTGATATGCCCAAGTTTAAATTTGACATGCCTAGGATCAATTTTGAGATGCCCAAGACCGCAGGGTTGTGCTTTCATGCCCATGCACAACGTTCAATTTGATCTGCCCAAGTTTAAATTTTACATGCCTAGATCAATTTTGAGATTCCCAAGACCGTAGGATTGTGCTTTCATACCCATGCCCAAGATTCAATTTGATATGCCCAAGATTATATTTGACATGTGTAGGATCAATTTTGAGATGCCCAAGACCGTAGGGTTGTGCTTTCATGCCCATGCCCAAGATTAAACTTGATATGCCCAAGTTTAAATTTGACATGCCTAGGATCAATTTTGAGATGCCCAAGACCGTAGGGTTGTGCTTTCATGCCCATACCCAAGATTAAACTTGATATGCCCAAGTTTAAATTTGACATGCCTAGGATCAATTTTGAGATGCCCAAGACTGTAGGGTTGTGCTTTCATGCCCATGCCCAAGATTCAATTTGATATGCCCAAGTTTAAATTTGACATGCCTAAGTTCAATTTTGAGATGCCCAAGACCGTAGGGTTGTGCTTTCATGCCCATTCCCCACGTTCAATTTAATCTTCCCAAGTTTAAATTTTACAAGCCTAGGATCAATTTTTGAGATTCCCAAGACCGTAGGGTTGTGCTTTCATGCCCATGCCCAAGATTCAATTTGATATGCCCAAGTTTAAATTTGACATGTCTAAGATCAATTTTGAGATGACCAAGACCGTAGGGTTGTTCTTTCATGCCCATGCCCAAGATTAAACTTGATATGCTCAAGTTTAAATTTGACATGCCTAGGATCTGTTTTGAGATGCCCAAGACCGTATGGTTGTGCTTTCATTCCCATGCCCAAGAATAAACTTGATATGCCCAAGTTTAAATTTGACATGCCTAGGATCAGTTTTGACATTCCCAAGACCGTAAGGTTGTGCTTTCATCACCATGCCCAAGTTTAAATTTGACATGCCTAGGATCAATTTTGAGATGCCCAAGACCGTAGGGTTGTGCTTTCATGCCGATGCCCAACGTTCAATTTTATCTGCCCAAGTTTAAACTTTACAAGCCTAGGATCAATTTTGAGATTCCCAAGACCGTAGAGTTGTGCTTTCATTTCCATGCCCAAGATTCAATTTGAAATGCCCAAGTTAAATTTGACATGTCTAAGATCAATTTTGAGATGCCCAAGACCGTATGGTTGTTCTTTCATGCCCATGCCCAAATTTAAACTTGATATTCCCAAGTTTAAATTTGACATGCCTAGGATCAGTTTTGAGATGCACAAGACCGTATGGTTGTGCTTTCATTCCCATGCCCAAGAATAAACTTGATATGCCCAACTTTAAATTTGACATGCCTAGGATCAGTTTTGAGATGCCCAAGACCGTAAGGTTGTGCTGTCATGACCATGCCCAAGTTTAAATTTGACATGCCTAGGATCAATTTTGAGATGCCCAAGACCGTAGGGTTGTGCTTTCATGCACATGCCCAAGATTAAACTTGATATGCCCAAGTTTAAATTTGACATGCCTAGGATCAATTTTGAGATGCCCAAGACCGTAAGGTTGTGCTTTCATGCCCATGCCCAAGTTTAAATTTGACATGCCCTAGTTAAAATTTGACATGCCTATGATCAATTTTTAGATGCCCAAGACCTTAGGGTTGTGCTTTCATGCCCATGCCCAAGGTTTTGTTTGACATGCCCAAGGATCAATTTTGAGATGCCAAAGACAATAGGCTTGTGCTTTCATGCCCATGCCCATGATATTGTTTGACATGCCCCAGTTTAAATTTGACATGCCTAGGATCAATATTGAGATGCTCTAGACCGTAGAGTTGTACTTTCATGCGCATGCCCAAGATTAACTTGATATGCCCAAGTTTAAATTTGACATTCCTTGGATGGGTGAGTTTTCCTGGCTCATACATTGAGTTATGGACAAAAACAAATCTTCTATCTATTGCAAGAATTCTTGGTAAGACGATTGTTATAGATCAAAAAACGTTGGATCATGATGTTGGAAATTATGTTGATGTTCTTATCGACATTGATTTTTCTAAAGAAATTCCTAAGAGAATATATTGTAAAGAGTTCTGGCAATATGTGGAAGTTCAAGACATGGAGAATGTTAAGTTTTGTTCTCACTGTAAATTTATGGGTCATAAATTTGAGAACTACCTGGCAGCTCGTAAGATATTAGGGAGTTTTATTATGGAAGGGAAATGGGTGATACTGCAGTTAATAATCCGAAGAGCAAAAAAGAATGGCAAGTTAAAAAACCTAGTCCTGATGTTATTGTTTCCCATGAAAATCATGCAGATAACGTCAACAATAATATTACAGTAAGGGAAGGTTTTCAGTTCGGGTTAGAAGATGATGCTTCTAATAAGGGAAACGGTGTTTCCTCTTCAGGTGGTGGGGTTTCTTCAAATCAATAGAAAAATAAACAAGCTACTACAGTTAAGAGTGAAAGGAGTTGCAACTACTACCACA
Source organism: Papaver somniferum (assembly GCF_003573695.1). Classification (NCBI taxonomy): domain Eukaryota; kingdom Viridiplantae; phylum Streptophyta; class Magnoliopsida; order Ranunculales; family Papaveraceae; genus Papaver; species Papaver somniferum. Next base: position 5,308,888 of record NW_020645971.1, on the reverse strand, counting down.
GGTAACGTTGTATCTAATGATGCTTCAGCTCTAGAATGTGATGATGATAAACAGTTGGAGGAAGAGCTTAATAGCTCTTTTATTGCTTATCGTGAAGCACAACTCAATTTGATGAGATGTAAGAATGCTATTGTAGCGAAAGCTGATATGGATGCACGTAAAAATCCTATTCAGCAAGCTCAGTCTGTGACCAAGTTTTCTGAGACTATGTCCGTGTTTAAGCAAACTAGCAACCAAGCTCAGGACAAGTCCAATAATGACCAGTCCGTGGAATTGCATATTCAGCCAACTTCCGTGACCAAGAAAAACTCTGAGTTTATGTCCGTGTCAAAGCAAAATAGTGATATTCAGGCTGTGAATAATTCTCAGGTTTTGAATACAACTAATATTCAGTTCGAGAATAATACCCAGGTTTTGAATACAAAGCCAGGGTCTGTGCAAGCTAGTAATATTCAGGACGTGACTACTCAGGGTTTGAGTACAAATACAAAGTCTTTGTTTAAACCAAATTCAGTTTTGGAAACTTCAAAGACAGGGTCCGTTAATAATCCTAAAGAAGATTGGAAGACAGTAAAGAGCAAGAACTCCCCTAATAAAGGTACTCCTTTTAAATTTGCTCCTTTTGAAACACCTTTTGTGGATGAGTTTTTTAGAACAGAGATTGTGGTAAATAACAAGTATGATGTCCTAACTTCTGAGTTAGGCCTTGCTAATGATCTTAGTGAGGTTATGGTGGAATAGGAGGAACAAGATGATTCAGGTGACTCATATGCTAGTTTGGGCTCGAAAGATTGGGGTGAAGTTGATGAAGATATTCAAGCAAGGAAACAATCTAGAAAAGTGGCCAAGAAAGCTGCAAAATTGTTGGCCTTGTGGTCTTTGCAATCTGATGCTAGCTTGGAATTCAACAAGGATTCTTCCAATGAGAAATCTCCAAGCTGCGACAATGATCATAACAAAGAAACTCCAACCTGGTTTGATATGACTAATATTTTATCTATGGAGGAATTAGAGGAGGCAATTAATATTGAGAATGATGATGTGCGTGCAAATTTTATTAGGAATCCAACCTTTAGACAAGACTATTTCAAGGAAAAAAAAGAACTAATGGATAGAATAACACCTAAGAAAAAAGCTCAATCTCCTATTAAGCTTATTCCTGGTGGTAATTATGCTTCAGATGAGGATGAATATGAATATGATGATATTTATGAGATGAATACAAGGAACCTTATGGAGACCTTGATTTGACACAAACAATTTCTGGTCTTCATTCCAAGAAGAGGAATTTTAGAGTTGGAAGCAAGGGGCGCAAACGATCTTAATGTTCCTAGTTTTTCTCTTTATGTTATTTATTTGTGTTTATGAGATTTTAGAGTTTTTCTGCCCCTTTGGTTTATGGGGTTGGTGAGGCCTTGATCCTCCCATCTTGTAATTACGTTTTTTTATTATAATAAACCTTGGACTTAACAAACAAAAAAAAATCCGCCAGAGAAAAAACAATTCTGTGGGTTTTCAGTCTGTGCAGAATATGGCTAGAAAGCAAACTCAATCCGAGTCTAGGAATAACTCCACTGACTTGTCCTTGGAAATTTCTCAGTTCGTGCAAAATTTGGGAACTCAACAAACGTCTGTGTCCAAGTAAAATTTGGAAATTATTTAGTCTGTGACCAAGAAGAATTCTGAGGTTATGTCCGTGTCCAAGCAAAATACGTGTCATATTCTGGTCGTGACTAAATCTAAGGGTTTGAATACAAATCCAATACCAAACTCAGTTTAGGAAACTTCTTCAAAGCCAGGGTCCGTGAACAAGAGTAAGAGTATATCCGTGTCCAAGCAAACTGAAACTCAGGCCGTGACTAATTCTCAGGGTTGAATACTAAACCAGGGCCATCTAAAGAGGATTGGACAAAGGTAAAGAGTAAGAACTCTCCTAACAAGGGTATTCCTTTTAAATTTACATATTTTGAAATTCCTTTAGTGGATGAGCTTTCAAGAACAAAAATAGTGGTGAATAATAAGTATGATGTCCTAGCATCTGAGTTAGGCCTTGCTAATGATCCTAGTGAGACTAGGGTGGAGGAGGAAGAACAAGATGATTCAAGTGACTCTGACGATAGTATGGGTTCGAAAGACTAGGGTGATATTGATGCAGATATTCTAGCAAGGAAACAAGCTAGAAGAGTGTCCAAGCCAGCTGCCAAAATCATGGCTACGAATTCAAGGCCCAATGAGGAAACTCCAAGCTATGATCATAACAAGGAAATTCAAGTCGGGTTGGAGGACAATGTATTTGATTTGAATAATATTTTGTCTAAGGAGGAACTAGAGGAGGCAAGCACCATTCAGATTGAAGAAGTGCGTGCTAATTTCATTAGAGATTCAGCATTTAGACAAGACTATTTCAAGGAAAAAAAGGTTTTTTTTTTTTTTTGCTAGGTCAAAATGGTTTATTAAAGCAAAAAAACGTAATTACAAGAATTACAAAATGGGAGGCACTAGGCCTCCCCACCCCCATAAATCAAAGGGGCAAAAACTCTAAAAACTCGTAAAATAAGCTCATAAACACTTAATAAATAACATAAAAAAGAAAACTAGTAAAATTAAAATCGTTTTCGCCACTTATTTCCAACTTTAAAATTCTTCTTCTTGGGAATGAGACCAGCGATTATTTGAGTCAAATCATAGTCTCCATAAAACTCCTTGTATTCATCTCTATAATCATCATAAGTTTCATCATAGTCATAATCCTCTTCATTTTCATCTGAAGCATGATTACCACCCGAACTTAATTATCACAAATGTTGTGACGGATACCAACTTTTTTCTCCGAATTGCTCTGGCGATTTTTTGCTCGAGTTTTTTAGGGTTTTTTCTTTTTCATGTTTTCTCCTTTACTTTGGTCATCTTTGGATGATCCAAAATAGGGGAAACTCGGGATATGAGTGCTAGTAATACAACTCTTAAATCTGCATCTTTTGTGAGCATAGTTAAGGGAAACAAAACCCTAACTGTTGAACGTGTTGTTGGGGGAAAAACTCATATTACCACCACTGTTGATGTGAGTTCTTTTCCAAATCCTACAACAAAAGAAGGGAAACCTGCTGTTGTAATACCTCATGATTTTTTCATGGAGGGATGTGAGATCTGGCGTTTTAGTCTTATTGGTCGGATTATTTTCAAGGGAGTTGATTTTAATGACATTAAAACCTCTCTTGAAGAACAATGGAAGCTAGGAGAAGGGCGGGTTCAGTTTGTACCACTGAATCGGGGTTTCTTCATTATCAAACTTCTTTCACAAGAGGATAAAGATAGGGTTTTCACTGAGGAAGGATGGATGGTAAAACAACAAAAACTTAGATTCATTGAGTGGTACCCTGGTTTTGATGTTAACAAACCACCATCTTCACGTGCAAATGTTTGGGTAAGATTTCCAGGCTTGCCAATAGAGCTATGGGTTGAGAAGACATTGTTATCTCTGGGGAATCCAATTGTGGTAGATTCAAGAACTTTGAATCATGAATATGGCCACTTTGCATCTGTCCTTATAGATATTGATTTTGCTACACATGATGCTGATGAAATTCATGTTGCTGTTGATGGTAGAAACTTCTTGCAAGCTATAAATATTCCAAAACGTCCTAGTTTTGTTCAAATTGTAAGATCATTGGTCATTTGGATGCGGATTGTAGGAAAAAGAAGCGAGTTAAACAACAGGCCAGGGGACCTCCAAAACCTCCCTGGCAGCAAGTACGTGACAAAAACAAAGAGGTTGATGATGTTAAAGCCATTCCCAATGATCATGTTAAGGAGGCTGCTGTTGTGAATGATTGGAAAGAGGTTCGTCATAAGAAGCATGGCGCGAGTGGTAGTGTGGTTATCCCAATTGTTGCTGCTTCAGTTGATAACAATGCTTCACTTACTTCACCTGTGAATGAACTTGTACACCGAAATAAGTTTTATGGCCTTGATAACGACACAAGTGGTGTTCTGCTAGAAACTGAAGAGGAAAAAGAGTTAGATGTTGAGAAACAACAATCCGTGTTAAAACCAAACTCCAGTTTGGCAAGAAAGTCCGTGTCAATGGAAAAGTCCAAGCCTACAGTTTTGGATGAAAATTCCGTGAATTCTAAACCTAATACAGAATTGAATGATATGTCTGTGTCTGGGTACAAGCATGGTTCCCATGCTGATCATGCAAATAACGTTAAAAAATTTATCGCTTCTGAAAATTCAAAGCAGTAGAGATGTTTTAGCATATGACGTTCAACACATAAGCGCTGACGAGTTAGTTGATTTTAGTGAGGAAGATCGCACTGCCTTGGAGCTAGCTAAAGTGCTTACACGGTGCAAGGCCAAGGTGGATCAAGGGGAAGAACCAAGTGCCGAGGACGAACTGCTTTGGATTTAGCACAAAAATGGTAGAAGACTTTGCAAATTTGCAAAAGGCGCGAGAAGATATGGAGAGAGCTGCTCAGGCGTATAAGGCTTATAATTCAAGAAATCTAGAGAGTTCTGGAGTGATTTTATCACCAAATAAATATAGTGTGTTACAGGATTAGGCGTGTTTACATGGGTCCAAGGAAGACAACTTGGGCTTGGAAGCACAGCCCAAGGTGAGTGTTAATTGTTCTATAAAGTTAACAAAAGAAGAACATGATATTTTTTGTACAATTACAAAATTTGATACTCAACAAAAGTATTTGAAAGATTTATCTTTTTGAAAGGAGTATGTTAAGGAAACCAAAGATCAATCAAAAAGAATGAAGACTCCTAAGAAGAAAGCTAAAGGAGGTGGAAACAGTTAATCTCATTCTATGAGAGGAGTGTTTGCTAGAGTACATTTGCGCTATTGATAGTGTAGAAAAATTAGGCATTTAGTCTTCTTTTTCATTTTTTCTCTATTAATTTCTAGAGATTTTTGTCTTTAGAATAGTTATTTATTTTTACCTCTTTGGTTTATCGGGGTAGGGGGCTTTGTGCCTTCTGCTTGTAATTCTTGTAATTACGTTTTTTTGCTTAATAAACTACTGGACTTGGAAAAAGAAAACATAATTACCACCCGGAACAAGCTTAATACGAGATTGAGCTTTCTTCTTAGTTGTCATTCTATCCATTTTCTCCTTTTTTCATTGAAATAGTCTTTTCTAAAGGCTGGATCTCTAATGAAATTAGCACGCACTTCATCAATCGGAATAGTACTTGTTAGAGCATGGCTC